>NC_091981.1:128168911-128310355 GCF_044704955.1 Pristiophorus japonicus | reverse complement strand
GAGAGAGGAGGAGAGAGAGAGAGAGAGAGAGAGGGAGAGAGAGGGGGGAGAGAGAGGGGGGAGAGAGAGAGGGGGGGAGAGAGAGGGGGAGGGAGAGAGAGGGAGAGAGTTAGGGGAGGGAGAGAGTTAGGGGAGGGAGAGAGGGGGAGGGAGAGAAAGAGGCATGGAGAGAGAGGGAGGGAGAGAGGGAGTGGGAGAGTGAGGGAGTGGGAGAGAGGGAGGGAGGGAGGGAAGGCGAGAGGGAGGGAAGGCGAGAGGGAGGGAGGGAGAAAGAGGGAGGGAGAGAGGTAGAGGAAGGGAGAGTGAGGGAGTGGGAGAGAGCGAGGGAGTGGGAGAGAGGGGGGGAGGGAGAGAGAGGGAGGGAGAGAGGGAGTGGGAGGGAGAGAGGGAGTGGTAGGGAGAGGGAGGGAGAGTGGGAGAGAGGGGTAGAGGGGTAGAGGGGGAGGGAGAGAGGGGGGGGAGAGAGGTGGAGGGAGAGAGGTGGAGGGAATGAGAAGGAGGGAGGGGGTGAAAGAGGGGAGAGAGAGTGAGGGGGTGAGAGAGGGGGGAAAGAGAGGGAGAGAGGGTGAGGGGGAAGAGGGGTCTGAGAGAGAGGGCCAGACAGAGGGGGAAAGAAGATCAAGAGACAGGGAGAGAGGGTGCACAAGGGAGGAGAGGGAAGAGAGCACGGGGAGAGAGAGAGTGAGGGTGGATTAGAGAGGGGGTCAGAGAGAGGGGCCGGGAAGAGAGGGGAGGAGGAGTGGGAGAGGGTGGAAAGCGAAGATGAAAAGATAGGAACGGGGGAGAGGAGCGGTGGGGGGAAGAGAGATGGGAGAGGGGGTCAGATGGAAGGGAGAGAGAGATGAAGGGGGAGAGTGAGTGAGAGAGAGAGGTCAGAGAGAAGGGGGAAAGGTGTGGAGAGAGGGAGAGAGAGAGAGGACAGAGAGAAAGGGAGGGAGAGAGAGTGAGGCAGAGAGAGAGAAAGAGAGGAGAGAGAGGGGAGAGAGAAGGGCAAGTCGGGGGGGTCAGAAAGAGGGTCAGAGTGAGGGGTGTGTCAGAGAGAGAGTGGTCAGAGAGGGGGGTCGGGAAAAAAGGGGAGAGAGAGAGGGGGAGAGAGAGAGGGGAGAGAGAGAGGGGGGGAGAGAGAGAGGGAGGGAGAGAGGGATCAGTGAGCAGGGGTGTCAGAGAAAGGGATCAGGGACAGAGGGGAGAGAGAAGGGTGAGATACGAGAGAGAGGGGGAGAGAGTTGCAGAGGAAATGGGGGCAGAGAGAGGGGTCAGGGAGAGAGGGAGCAGAGGGGAGAGAGGGGTGCGAGAGAAAGAGGGGAGAGAGAGGGAGCGAAAGAGAAGGGAGAGGGGAGTTGAGATGAGAGAGTGGGGGAGAGAGAGGTGGAGGGGGAGAGTGGGTGAGAGAGAGAGGTCGGAGAGAGGGGGGAGAGGTGGGGGGGCGCAGTGTGCGGAGAGGGAGAGAGAGAGTGTGGCAGAGAGAAAGGAGGGGAGAGAGATGGAGGGAGCGAGAGAGAGGAGAGAGAGGGGGATCGGGGAGAGAGGGGAGAGAGAGGGGGGAGAGAGAGTGAGAGAGAGAGGGTCGAAAGAGATGGGGAGGGGGTGAGGAAGGAGGGGGAGGAGACGGGAGAATGGCGAGGCAGAGGTTGGAGTGAGGGGAGATGGACAGAGAATGAGAGAGTGGGGTTGGAGAGATGAGGAGCCGAGTGGGGTGAGAGAGCAGGTGAGAGAGGGGAGAGAGAGCGGCAGAAAGAGAGAGGGAGGGAGCTGGAGGAAGGAAGGGAGAGAGAGAGGGAGGGAGAAAGAGTGGGAGAGAGGGGGGAGAAGGGTCGGGGGGTGGGGAGTGAGGGTTTGGGGAGAGATTGGAGAGAAAGAGGGGGAGGAAGGAGGCGGAGGAGATGGGAGAGGGCAGTGAGAGAGGTTGGAGAGAGGGAAGAGGGAGAGAGAGTGGGGTCGGAGGGATGGGGAGGAGCATGAAGAGAGAGAAGGTGAGAGGACATGAGAAAGACGGGAGAGAAAACAGGCAGAGAGAGGGGAGGGAGAAAGGGGAGAAAGAGTGTGAGAGAGAGAGAGAGGGGAAGAGCGTGTGGGAGAGAGTGATGAGAGAGGGGTCGGAGAGAGGGGAGAGAGAGATGGAAAGGAGGAGAGAGTGAGAGAGAGGTTGAGAGAGGGGGAAAAGGTGGAGAGCGAGGGGGTGTGGAGAGAGAGAGAGAGAGAGGGAGTGGGAGAGAGAGGGGCAGAGAGAAAGGGAGGGAGTTAGAGGGAGGGAGGGAGAGGGAGGGAGAGAGGGAGAGAGAGAGAGAGAGAGAGAGAGAGAGAGAGAGAGAGAGAGAGAGAGAGTGGGCGAGAGAAGGAGGGAGAGAGAGAGGGGGAGAAAGAGAGGGAGGGAGAGGGAGGGAGAGGGAGTGAGAGGGAGAAAGAGGGAGAAAGAGGGAGGGAGAGAGAAGGAGGGAGAGAGAAGGAGGGAGGGAGAGAGAAGGAGGGAGGGAGGGAGAGAGAGGGAGGGAGAGAAAAGGAGGGAGAGAGAAGGAGGGAGGGGGTGAAAGAGGGGAGAGAGAGAGTGAGGAGGTGAGAGAGAGGGGGGAAAGAGAGGGAAAAGAGAGGGAGAGAGGGCAAGGGGGAAGAGGGGTCTGAGAGAGAGGGCCAGACAGAGGGGGAGAGAGGATCGAGAGACATGGAGAGAGGGTGCAGGAGGGAGGAGAGGGAAGAGAGCGCGGGGAGAGAGAGAGAGAGGGTGTCAGAGAGAGGGATCGGGGAGAGAGGGGAGAAGGAGTGAGAGAGGGTGGAAAGCGAAGGCGAAAAGATAGGAGCGGGGGAGAGGGGCGGGGGAGAGTGGGCGGGGGGGGAAGAGAGATGGGAGAGGGGGTCGGATGGAAGGGAGAGAGAGATGAAGGGGGAGAGTGAGTGAGAGAGAGAGAGAGGTCGGAGAGAAGGGGGAAAGTTGTGGTGAGAGGGAGAGAGAGAGGACAGAGAGAAAGGGAGGGAGTTAGAGTGACGGAGAGAGAGGTGGAGAGAGAGTGGACAAGAGCGGGGGTCGGGGGGGGTTGTCAGAGAGAGGGGGGGTCAGAGAGAGGGATCAGGGATCTGGGAGAGGGTGGAGAGAGAGGGGGGGAGAGAGAGAGAGAGAGAGTGTCATGTATTCAACTGTCATTGTGTAAAGTCCTGTCCCCTCTGTACAGATTCACACGAGGCATGTAGTGAAGTCAAGGTCACTCTGGACCTGCACCTTTATTTCACAGCTCTGGAATGCTGCACTTGGCTGAGACCTGTCCTTATATACCTGTCTCTTGCAAGTGCACCCCTGGTGGTAAGGTATGCTGGTGGTTACAGGTCATATCTTATTACAGTCATGTATAGCATGTTAGGATACAGTTAGATATAATAATGTAAGATAGATGACATCACCCTCCCCCAAGTTCTTATTGTCTTTATAGGTTCAGTCTCTCAGGTGGTCTACGCTCTCGCGTGGAGCGTCTGAGTTGTGGTTCAGTTGTTTGCCTTGGTGTCTGTTTTTCTTTGGGTGTGGTTGCTGGTATCTCGCTTGGGCTGTCTGTTTAGATTGATGTGATTGTTGTTGACTCGCCTGGGCTGTCTGTTGGGATTGCCCTTTCCTCAGGTTGTTCCCTCTATCTGTCCACCGGGTGTGGTGCCAGTTCCACATTGTAGTCTGCCTCTGGTTCCGCAGTGTTATTGGTAAATCTGCTTTTGACCTGGTTTACATGCCTCCGGCAGGTTTTGCCATTGTCCATTTGTACTACCAGTAGCCCGTTTCCTTCCTTGCCCGTTACTGTCCCTGCAAGCCATTTGGGACCCCTGCCATAGTTTAGTACAAACACTTTGTCCCCTATCTCATTCCATCTCCACCTCGAATTTCTGTCATGGTACTCAGTCGGCTTACGGCGCTTTGCCTCAACGATTTCGTGCATGTCTGGGAGGATTAATGAGAGCCTTGTTTTTAAAGTCCTTTTCATCAACTGTTGCACGGGGGGGATCTCAGTCAATGAGTGCGGCGAGATCTGTATGCCAGCAGCAGTCGCGACAGGCGACCCTGCAGCATGGGACCTTGGATTTTAAGCATGCCTCGTTTAATGATTTGCACTGCTCTCTCCACCTGGCCGTTGGAGGCCGGCTTGAACGGTGCCGTCTTGACGTGATTTATGCCGTGGTCAATTATAAAGTCTTGGAATTCTGCACTGGTGAAGCATGGACCATTGTCACTGACCAATATGTCAGGGATTCTGTGCATTGCAAACATGGTTGCGAGGCGCTCCTCAGTGGTGGAGGTTGTGCTCGAGTTTAAAATGGTGCATTCGATCCACTTTGAAAATGCATCTACAAATACGAGGAACATTTTGCCCATGAATGGGCCCGCATAGTCGACGTGCACTCGCGACCACGGTTTGGTAGGCCAGGGGCGCAGTGGAGCCGCCCTGGGGGCATTGCTGAGTTGGGCACAAATGGTGCACCTTCGGACGCAGAGCTCCAAGTCCGCATCAATACCAGGCCACCAGACGTGGGATCTGGCTATGGCCTTCATGAGAACGATCCCCGGGTGCTCGTGGTGGAGCTCCCGGACAAGTGCCTCTCTGCCTCGCAGAGGCATGACTACTCGGCTGCCCCACATCAGGCAGTCTGCTTGTAGTGATAGCTCATGCATGCGCCTGTGAAAGGGTTTTAATTCCTCGGGGCAGGCATCGCGAGCCTCCGCCCAGTCACCGGTTAGGACACATCTTTTTACTAAGGATAACATGGGGTCGCTGGCCGTCCAGGCTCTGATTTGGCGAGCCGTCATGGGCGAACCTGTGGACTCAAAGGCATTGATTGCCATGTCTATCTCACAATCCTGTTCGTCAGACCCTTCCGTGGGCGCCAGGGGTAGCCTGTTGAGCGCGTCGGCACAGTTGTCTGTGCCTGGTCTGTGCCTTATGGTATAGTCGTAGGACACCAGCATGAGTGCCCACCGTTGAATTCGCGCTGAGGCGTTGGCGTTTATTGCCTTGCTCTCAGATAGGAGGGATGTGAGGGGCTTGTGGTCAGTTTCTAACGCGAACTTGGCCCCGAAAAGGTATTGGTGCATCTTTTTGACACCGTACACGCACGCAAGCGCCTCCTTCTCTACCATTCCGTACCTGCGCTCCGCCCGCGAAAGTGACCTGGAGGCATAAGCTATGGGTTGTAATTTGCCCGCACTATTGACATGTTGCAAAACACACCCGACCCCATACGCTGACGCATCGCATGTGAGAACTAGCTTTTTACCTGGATCAAAGAAAGTCAAAACACTGTTGGAACACAGAAGGTTGTGTGCCTTATTGAAGGCGCATTCCTGGGCGTCCCCCCAAAACAATCGCACCCCTTCCTGAGTAGCACGTGGAGCGGCTCCAGCAGCGTGCTTAAGTTCTGCATAAAGTTCCCAAAGTAATTGAGTAGCCCGAGAAAGGCGCGCAGTTCTGAGACATTCTGGGGCCTGGGTGCCAGGCGAATTGCTTCTGTTTTGGACTCGGTTGGGCGGATTCCATCAGCAGCAATCCTTCTGCCCAAAAATTCAACCTCGGGTGCGAGAAACAGGCACTTGGATTTTTTGACTCGTACGCCTACCCGATCCAACCGCTTTAGTACCTCCTCCAAGTTACGGAGATGGGAGTCGGTGTCCCTGCCTGTGATAAGTATGTTGTCTTGAAATACAACCGTCCCCGGGATGGACTTGAGCAGACTCTCCATGTTGCGCTGGAACATGGCAGCTGCCGACCTGATGCCGAATGGGCATCGATTGTACAAGAAAAGGTCTCGATGTGTGTTGATGGTGGTGAGTAACTTGGATTCCTCGGTCAATTCTTGCGTCATATACGCAGATGTGAGGTCTAATTTTGAGAAAAGTTTACCTCCAGCCAATGTGGCAAATAAGTCCTCCGCTCTGGGCAGTGGGTACTGGTCCTGTAGGGAGACTGTTTATGGTAGATTTGTAGTTCCCACAGATTCGTACGGATCCATCAGGCTTCATGACTGGGACGATGGGACTTGCCCAGTCGTTAAATTCCACAGGTGATATAATGCCTTCCCGCAGAAGCCTGTCTAGTTCGTGTTCAATCTTTTCCCTCATCACATAGGGTACAGCCCTGGCTTTGTGATGGACCGGTCTAGCATCCTGTGTGATGTAGATTTTGACTTTGGCCCCTTTGAAAGTGCCCGCACCTGGCTGAAAGAGATGTTCAAATCGCTTTATAACTGTTGAGCAGGAGGTCCGTTCCTCTAATGACATGGCATGGACATCATCCCATTTCCAGTTTAGTTTTGCCAGCCAGCTTCTCCCCAGCAGTGCTGGGGGGTCTCCGGGGACAATCCACAGGGGAAGTCGGTTCACTGTCCCTTTGTGTGTGACAGAGAGCATGGCGCTGCCGAGGACTGGTACGATTTCTTTGGTATAGGTCCTTGGTGTGGTGTCGACCCTTGTGGGTTTTGGTCTGTCTCTTTTATGCGGCCACAGTTGTTCAAATTGTTGAGCGCCCATGAGAGATTGACTCACTCCCGTATCCAGCTCCATGTTGACAGGTATCCCGTTGAGTAGGACCCTCATCATTATAGGAGGCATCCTGTTGTACGAGCAGCGGCCATTTATCGTGTTGACCCGCTGTACATCGGTGTCCCGGGTACTGTCCCCACCATCTTCTGGTCCACTTTCCGACCCATCTGATTCGTTACCAGCCGAGCTGCCGTTTCTTTGCACATGCGGGCCAAATGCCCTGTATATTCGCAATTTCTGCAAACAGCCTGCTGAAATCAACATCCTCTTGACGAGTGCCCACCCCCACACCTCCAGCACAGACCTGTTCCATTGTTCAAAGAGTTCCCAAAGAATGAGCTGCGTCTGGCTCATCTCTCTTGAGCTTCTCTCAGTTTGTAATTGATTGCTCGCATTGTGGGTTGATGAGGTGTGAACGGCCATTCCTGTGGCCCTTGATGGCCTCTGCCTGCTATCGAGAGCCTGGTCTCCCAGTTTTGTCTGTGTGTGGGGGATAGCAGCTTGATGGATTCTGCCTGCTGTCGAGAGCCTGTTCTCCCAGTTTTGTCTGTGTGCTGTGAACAACTTCTTCCGATATTTCGTTAGTTGTCGTACCTGCATTGTAAATCAACCTTGTTTCTTCTTCCCCTACCAAGAATGTCTGTGCAACCAGTGCTGCTGCCTCCAAGGTCAGGTTCTTGGTCTCTATGAGCTTACGGAATATGCCTGCGTGGCCTATTCCTTCAATGAAAAAGTCTCTCAGCATTTCTCTCCTCAGTTCATCGGAGAACTCACATAAACTAGCCAACCTCCGAAGTTCCGCCACGAAGTGGGGTATGCTCTGGCCCACACAGCGTCTGTAGTTGTAGAACCTGTGTCTGGCCATGTGTAGGCTGCTCGCTGGCTTCAGGTGGTCTCTTACCAGTGTGCTCAATTCTTCAAACGACTTGCTTGCTGGTTTCTCGGGTGCCAACAGATCCTTCATTAAAGCGTATATTTTCGAGCCACAGCTGGTCAAGAGATAGGCTCTTCTCTTGTCTGCCTTATCGTCGCCCAACCAGTCTTTGGTTACAAAGCTTTGCTGGAGCCTTTCTATAAAGTCCTCCCAATTGTCTGCCGCATTGTACTTTTTATCTGATCCGTTGTTCGCCATTCTGTGGATTCTGTAATCCCGTAACCCGTCGCCACTGTAAAGTCCTGTCCCCTCAGTACAGATTCACACGAGGCATGTAGTGAAGTCAAGGTCACTCTGGACCTGCACCTTTATTTCACAGCTCTGGAATGCTGCACTTGCCTGAGACCTGTCCTTATATACCTGTCTCTTGCAAGTGCACCCCTGGTGGTAAGGTCTGCTGGTGGTTACAGGTCATATCTTATTACAGTCATGTATAGCATGTTAGGATACAGTTATATATAATAATGTAAGATACATGACAAAGAGAGATGGAGGGAGAGAGTTAGAGAGAGGAGAGAGATGGGGGAGAGAGAAAGGGGGTGTAATGTCTGTAAGCTTGTAATGTTTGTAGCTCCACACTGTGGATATGGACGTATTGTGTACTGCAAGTGCAGGGTTAATAATAAACAGAGCCAGGCAGATTTCCGGAGGCTTCCGAGAGAGTTGCCTGCCATGTTGGAAGCTGTGTGTGCTTGTGCTCTGTGAAAATTTCACAGGGGGTGTGAGAGAGTGTGAGGGAGAGAGGGTCGAAAGAGAGGGGGTGAGGGGGGAGGGAACGGGAGAGGGGAGAGACAGAGGTTTGGAGTGATGAGAGATGGACAGAGAGTGAGTGGGGTTGGAGAGATAAGGAGGAGAGTAGGGCGAGAGAGCGGGTGAGAAAGGAGAGAGAGAGGGGGGCAGAAAGAGAGGGAGGGAGCTAGAGGAAGGAAGAGAGAGGGAGGGAGTGAGAGTGGGAGAGAGAGGGGGGGAAATGGAGGGGGAGAGAGAAGGGGTAGAGGGGTAGGGGAGAGAAAGGAGAGAGAGAGTGGGGAATGAGTGGGAGGAAGGAGGGAGGAGGAAGGAGGCAGAAGAGATGGAAGAGGGGAGTGACAGAGGTTGGAGTGAGGAGAGGTGGAGAGCGTGGGGTCGGAGAGATGGGGAGGTGAGTGAGCGGGTGAGAAAGGGGAGAGCGAGGGCAGAGAGAGAGAGGAGCAGAAAGTGAGGGACGGAGCTAGAGGAAGGGAGAAGGAGGGAGGGAGAGAGAATGGGAGAGAGAGTGAAGGGCGAAGAGAGCGGGGGAGAGAGATGGGAGAGAGAAATGAGAAGGGGCAGTGTAATGTATGTATGCCTGGGTTTACCTGCCACCAGGGGGAGCAACCGTCGGAGGTCATTGGGCCACAGACACACACGTGCAGCCCTTGTATATAAAGAAAGCCTCCATGTTTAATCCTCACAGAGCTAATAAAGTAGAGTCAGGTCGCACCTGATTGAGTTTACGGTACTAAGCCTATTGAGTTATTGCATACGCAACATTTGGCAATGAGGCACAATACGAACTTTCACACACAAATAAAATGAGCACCGTTGGAATCCTGGAGCGATTCATGGAGGCAGAAGTCTGTGAGGATTTTACAGATCGCCTCGACCAGTACTTCATGGCCAACAAGATGGATGAAGACGCTGACGCAGTTAGGCGCAGGGCGGTTTTTCCTCACGGTTTGTAGTCCAAAAATCTATGGCCTCAAAGAATCTGCTCTCACCTGCACGTCCAACGGAAAAGACCTATGAGGACTTGTGTGCTCTGATTCGGGACCATCTCAAACCAAGGCGGCATCATTATCTCGAGATATCGCTTTTACAAACAAGTTTGTTCTGAGGGCCAGGACGTGACGGAATTTGTTGTCGACCTGAGATGTCTCGCTGGGCGACGTCTTTGTAATAGGCATAAACCACGAGGTGATCCTGCGGAAGCTGCTGGCTGCGGAGACGCTGGATCTGAGCAGGGCCATCACGGTCACCCAGGCTTGCCTGACCATGGTCGATAGTACAAAGCCAATATCCTCGCAGAGTCGGAACGCCACGGCAAGTACTATGCACCAGATTGTGTCGTCGGTTGGCAGAGCTGCACCTGACAGGGCCTACCCGACTGTGTTTGCGAAACCTGTAGCTGCTCGCAGTCTGCCATTGGGCACGAATCCGATTTCACCCTGTTGGTGTTGTGAGGGTAATCATCGGCCTCATCAGTGCCGTTTCAGACAGTATATTTGTAGAAGCTGTGCGAAAATGGGGCACCTACAGCGTACGTGTCCGCATCTCAGCAAATGTGCTGCGACACACCACGTGGATGATGATGATGACCGATCTGGAGCGGATCCAGCAATGCAACCCGAGATACCCAAGGAGGAAGTGTATAGTGTACATTTGTTCCTGACAAAGAGCCAACCGATAATGATTGAAGTAAAATTGAACGGCATGCCGGCATGTATGGAATTAGACACGGGTGCGAGTCAGTCAATTATGAGCCAGAGGACTTTTGAAAAGCTGTGGGACACCAAGGCCGTGAAACCCAAGCTGAGTCCAGTAAATGCAAAATTGCGTACCTACACCAAAGAGCTCATACCAGTGATTGGCAGTGCAGCAGTCAAGGTGTCGTACGATGGGGCGGTTCATGATCTATCGCTGTGGATCGTTCCAGGCAATGATACAACGCTGTTCGGCAGGTGTTGGCTCAAAAAAATAAAGTGGAACTGGAACGATATTAATGCTTTGACATCGGTGGATGACGTTTCGTGTGCTCAAGTGCTGAGCAAATTTCCCTCGTTGTTTGAACCGGACATCGGCAACTTCACGGGAGCCGAGGTGCAGATCCACCTGGACTCAAATGCAAGACTCGTCCATCACAAAGCCCAGGCGGTCCCATACATGATGAGGGAGAAGGTCGAAATCAAACTGGACAGACTCCAACATAATGGGGTCATTTCACCGGTCGAATTTAATGAACGGGCTAGTCCCATTATTCCTGTGCTGAAGAGTGATGGCACTGTCAGGATTTGTGCACACTACAAGGTTACGATCAACTGAGTTTTGAAGTCGGATCATTACCCGTTACCAAAGGCTGATGACCTGTTTGCAATGCTAGCCGGGGGAAAAGTCATTCACCAAATTGGATCTGACGTCAGCCTATATGACACAGGAGCTTGTCGAATCATCGAAGAAACTTACGTGCAACGGGTGTCTTTTCGGAATTCGCTCGGCTGCAGCCATATTTCAGGGAAACATGGAGAGTTTACTGAAGTCTGTCCCTAGAACCGTGGTGTTCCAAGACAACATTCTGGTCACAGGTCGTGACACTGCTGAACACCTGCACAACCTGGAAGGGGTTCTACGTTGTCTGGACAAAGTGGGGCTCAGGCTGAAACGTTCAAAGTGCGTCTTTATGGCATTGGAAGTTGAATTCCTGGGAAGGAAGATTGCTGCAGACGGCATCAGCCCTATGGACTCAAAACAGAGGCCATCAAAAATACACCCAGACCCCAGAATGTGACGGAGCTGCATTCGTTCCTTGGTTTTCTCAACTACTTCGGTAATTTCTTACCTAAATTGATCACATTATTAGAGCCACTGCACATGCTGCTCAGAAAAAGCGACAACTGGGTTTGGGATTTATCTCAAGACAGGGCCTTCGAGAAGGCTAGAAATCTGCTTTGTTCCAACAAATTGCTCGTACATTATGACCCGTACAAGCATTTAGTATTGGCCTGTGATGCTTCATCACATGGGGTTGGTTGCATGCTCCAACACTCCAATGAATCAGGTCAAACGCATCGAGAAGCATGTCTAAAGCAGAGAGAGCCTACGGCATTGGTAGGGAAAGAAGTTTTAGCCTGTGTATATGGGGTTAAAAAGATGCACCACTATCTGTTTGGGCTTCGTTTCGAGCTTGAAATTGATCACAAGCCGCTCATATCTTTGTTTTCAGAGCATAGAAGTATCAATACCAATGTATCGTCCCGCATCCAGAGGTGGATGCTGACATTATTTGACTATGATTATGTCATTCGACATAGACCTGGCACGAGAATTGTGCTGATGCATTGAGCCATTTACCGTTGCCCACGCCGGAGGTGGAAACTCCACAGCCCACAGACCTACTGTTGGTCATGGATGCCTTTGAGAGTGAAGTGTCGCCTGTCACTGCTCAACAAGTTAGAACCTGGACCAGCCAGGATCCGATCTTATCGGTTGTAAAACATTGTGTCCTTAGTGGTGATTGGTCGGCCATTCCCAGGGAAGTGCGCGATGAGACTAAACCTTACAACCGTCGCAAAGACAAACTATCCATTCAATCTGATTGTTTGCTATGGGGTAATCATGTTGTTATGCCCATGAAAGACAGGGAGAGATTTGTACGGGATTTACACAGTGCCCACCCCGGTATTGTGATGATGGCGGCCATTTCCAGGTCTCACGTTTGGTGGCCTGGTATTGACTCTGATTTGGAGTCATGTGTGCATCAGTGCAACACTTGCATGCAGTTCAGCAATGCACCAATGGAATCTCCGCTAAGACTGTGGTTGTGGCCATCCAAACTATGGTCGAGGATCCACATCGACTATGTGGGTCCTTTGCTGGGCAAAATGTTTTTGGTGGTGGTGGATGCGTATTCCAAATGGATAGAATGTGTAATCATGTCATCCAGCACATCCACAGCCACCATTGAGAGCCTTCGTGCCATGTTCGCCACTCATGGTCTGCCCGACATTGTTGTGAGCGACAACGGATCTGCTTCACGAGTTTGGAGTTTCAAGAGTTTGAGA
Source organism: Pristiophorus japonicus (assembly GCF_044704955.1). Taxonomy (NCBI): domain Eukaryota; kingdom Metazoa; phylum Chordata; class Chondrichthyes; family Pristiophoridae; genus Pristiophorus; species Pristiophorus japonicus. The sequence goes on along the minus strand of NC_091981.1, from coordinate 128,298,120 downwards.
CTTAATGGTATCAAGCACGTAAGGTCAGCACCATTCAAACCCGCGACCAATGGTCAAGCGGAGCGGGCCATCCAAACCATCAAGCAGAGCCTGAAACATGTAACTCACGGTTCTTTGCAGACTCGCTTGTCACGCATACTGCTTAGTTACAGGACGAGACCCCACATGCTTACCGGGGTCCCCCTGCTGAACTGTTGATGAAGAGAGGTCTCAAGACCAGGCTCTCACTTGTCCACCCTGATCTTAACGATCACGTTGAAAACAGACGTCAACATCAGCATTGGTGTCATGATCGCACTGCTGTGTCACGCGACATCTCTATTAATGATCCTGTGTATGTGCTAAATTATGGTCAAGGCCCCAAGTGGGTCACTGGCATTGTTACGGTCAAGGAGGGTAACAGGGTACTTATTGTCAGGCTCACTAATGGGCAAACATGTGGGAGGCACATTGATCAGACGAAATTGCGGCACACAGATGAACCGGAACAGCTTGAAGAAGACACCATCAATGACCAACTGATTCATATTCAGCCATCAGAAGACCCTGCTGTTGTCAATGAATCTAGACCTTCAATCCCCGACATGGACACTGCCACTCCCATTAGATCGGCTACCCAGCCTCAAGTCATGAACGATTCGGAGAGCTCAACCAGATCTGGAATTAAACTGAGATGATCAACTAGGGAGCAGAAAGCTCCGGACCATCTCAATTTGTAAAATAGGACTGATACCAAGATCTTGGGGTGGGGCGGGGGGGGAGGAGGGGTAATGTATGTATGCCTGGGTTTACTTGCCACCAGGGGGAGTGACTGTCGGAGGTCATTGGGCCACAGATACACACGTGCAGCCCTTGTATATAAAGAAAGCTTCCATGTTTAATCCTCACTTTGAGAGCTAATAAAGTAGTCAGGTCGCACCTGATTGAGTTCACGGTACTAAGCCTAGAGTTATTGCATACGCAACAGGGAGAGGCAGAGGGGTAGAGTGGGAGGAAGGAGGCAGAGGAGACGGGAGAGGGCAGTGAGAGAGGTTGGAGAGAAGGGAGAGGGAAGGGGAGAGGGAGAGACAGAAAGAGAGGGAGAGGGGGGTTAGAGAGGTGGGAGTCAAGGGGGGGAGTCAGCGAGAGGGGGAGGTCAGAGAGAGGGGGTTCAGAGGGAGGTGTTGGGAGAGGGTGGAGAGAGGAGGAGAGAGAGAGAGGGAGAGAGGGGTAGGAGGAAGGGGGGAGGAAGGAGGCGGAACAGATGGGAGAGGACAGTGAGAGAGGTTGTGTTATGTTTTCAGTACGACCTCACAAATACACAGGAGTTGAAATTCAGAACCGTTGGATAGCTGGTGCTCCACCCCACCTTTTTGTGGCCATTAGCACCAAAATTTCTTAGTGGCTGGGCCACCCCATATTCAGCTCCAAAAGTGAACAAATGGGTTCCAACACTAATGAACCCTTCCAAAGTGAATTTTTCAGCAGTGTGGCTGTCTTAATTTGAGCGTTATGACCTCTGAGAAATTCAGCATGCAGGTAAGGGTTTCTAATAAGTCAGCTGCCCCCTGGTCTTTTTAAAGGCCAGGGTTTGCGGCAAGGCCCTGAGGGGGGGGGGGGGGGGGGGGGAGGAGGGTGGAAGGATGACTGGTGTAAGAGGTGCAAGGAGAGCCAACAGGTTCACTAATATGGAGCTGGAGACACTGATGGACAGTGTGGAGGACAGAAGAAGAATACTGTTTTCTGACGTGGGGAGAACTGGCAGAGAGGCAGTACATAATGCATGGAGGGAGATTGCAGGCGAGGTGTCAGGCACCTCCATATATGTGAGGATGCACCCATCCAGGAGGGTGCTGGCCTGTATGTACTTGGCCCTTTCAGGGTGGTGATGGGTCGACATCTCCTAAGCTCTGGGGATCCTCCTTCTCCTCTGGTGGTACTGCTGGCTCGACCTCCACAGGCTGTCTCCTCATGATGGCCAGGTTGTGCAGCATGCAGCAGAACACTAACGATTATGGAGACCCATTGAGGAGAGTACTGCAAGGTGCCACCAGAGTGGTCCAGGCGCTGGAATCTCTGCTTTAGGGTGCCTATGCACTGCTCGGTGATGCACCGAGGGGAGGGGAGGAGAGGGGAGAGAGAGGGAGAGGCAGAGAGATGGAGAGAGAGGGGGGAAAGAGAGGGTGGAAAGTTAGAGGGGCAAAGATAAGGGGAGGAAGAGAGAGGCAAGAGAGAGATGAGAGGGTGTCAGAGGAGTCGGATTGAGAGGGGAGAGAGATGGAGAGGGAGAGAGGGGGGGAAGAGAGTGGTTGAGGTAGGGGGAGAGAGAGGTCGGAGAGAGAGTGGGGAATTTGGAGAGAGGGGGAGAGAGAAGGGGAGTGAGAGGGTTCATAGAGAGGGGATGGGGGGAGGGGGAGAGAAAGGTGGAGAGAGATGGGGGAGTGTGGAGAGAGGGGGAGGGAGAAGGGGAGAAGAAAGAAGGATCAGAGAGGGGGGTGGAGAGAGGGGAGAGATTGGGAGAGATTGGGAGAGAGGGGTTGACAAACGGGAGAGAGGGCGAGAGAGAGCAAGGGAGAGCGCGAGGAAGAAAGAGAGCGAGAGATAGAGGCTGCAGAGAGAGGGGGGTTTGAGAGGGGATGTCAGAGAGAGGGGTCAGGGAGAGAGGGGGGAGACACAGTGGGCAAGAGAGAGGGGTGAGAGAGAGGATCGAAGGAGGTGGGGAGGAAGTTGGGGGTGGAGGCGAGAGCGGTGAGAGAGAGAGAGAGAGAGAGAGCGAGAGAGTGGGATCGGAAAGATAGGGAGGAGAGTGGGGAGAGAGCGAGGAGATGGAGTTGAAGAGAGAGAGATAGAGAGGGGCGAGAGAGTGAGGATGAGAGGGGGCAAGAGAGGAGGGGGGGAGGATATGGGAGAGAGGTCAGAGAGAGGGGAGAGAGGGGATGAGAAAGGGAGGGAGACGGGGTCAGAGAGAGAGTGGGAGAGATGGGATTCATAGAGGGGAGGTAAGACAGAGAGTTTGGGGAGAGAGGGGAGCGAGAGGGGGAGGAAGAGAGATGGAGAGAGAGGGGGAAAGAGAAGGCGGAAAGATAGAGGCGTGGAGAGAGGGGAGGGAGAGAGAGGGGAGAGATAGAGGGAGAGGAGAGGGAAGAGAGGGAGTGAGAGAGGGGAAGTAGAGGGAGGGAGGATACCGAGAGAGAGAGAGGGGTTGGAGAGATGGGGTGGAGAGAGGGGAGAGAGGTAAGAAAAGAGAGGGAGGGAGGGAGGGGCGGGGGGGGGCGTGAGAGAGCGGGGGGGGGGGGAGAGAGAGAGCGGGGGGGAGAGAGAGAGCGGGGGGGAGAGAGAGCGGGGGGGGAGAGAGAGCGGGGGGGGGTGAGAGAGAGGGGGGGGAGAGAGAGCGGGGGGGGAGAGAGAGCGGGGGGGGTGAGAGAGAGAGGGGGGGTGAGAGAGAGAGGGGAGGAGAGAGAGAGGGTGGGAGAGAGAGAGGGTGGGAGAGAGAGAGGTGGGGGAGAGAGAGAGAGGGGAGTGAGAGAGAGGGGCTGAGAAAGGGGGGGGTGAGAGAGAGGGGGGGTGAGAGAGAGGGGGGGTGAGAGAGAGGGGGGGTGAGAGAGAGGGGGGGTGAGAGAGAGGGGGCTGTGAGAGAGAGGGGGCTGTGAGAGAGGGAGGGGGTGAGAGAGAGGGGGGTGAGAGAGAGAGGGGGGAGAGAGAAGGGGGGAGAGAGAGGGGGAGAGAGGGGTGGAGAGAGAGAGGGGTGGAGAGAGAGAGGGGAGAGAGAGAGAGAGACAGAGAGAGAGGGGGAGAGAGCAGTTGGAGAGAGGGGGGGAGGGGGGGGAGAGGTGGGGAGAGGGGGGGGAGAGGGAGAGGGGGAGGGGGGAGAGGGGGAGAGGGAGGTGGGAGGAGGGAGAGGTAGAGGGAGGGGGGAGAGGGGTAGGGGGAGGGGGAGGGGGGGAGAAGAGAGGGGGGAGGGGGGGAGAGAGAGGGGAGAGAGAGGGGATGAGGGGTCACACAGAGGGGGAGAGAGTGGGCGAGATAGGAGGGGTCAGAGAGAGGGGTTGCGGAGAGAGAGTGAGACTGGAAGAGAGACAGGGGAGGGAGAGGTTGGGGAGAGGGGGAAGAGTGAGGAGAGAGAGCGGGTGAGGGAGGGGAGCGTGATAGAGAAGGTGGGAGGGGGTGCGTGATAGAGAGGGTGGGGGAGGTGCGTGATAGAGAGGCTGGGGGGTGGTGCGTGATAGAGAGGCGGGGGGGGGCGTGAGAGGGAGGCTGGGGGGCATGACCGGGAGGGTGGGGGGCGTGACCGGGAGGGTGGGGTGCGTGATCGGGAGGGTGGGGGGCATGATAAAGAGGGGGCGTGATAAAGAGGGGGCGTGATAAAAAGGGGGTGATAGAGAAATGCGGGGTGGAGAGAGGAGATGGGAGGCAAGAGATGAGGAGGAGAGAGGGGATGAATGAGGGGGATGTGTGAGGGGGATGAGGGAAGATAGAGAGAGGTTGAAGAGAGGAGTGAGGGGGGGGAAGAGAGATAGAGGAGAGAGAGAGGAGAAATGGTCGGAGAGAGTGGGGGTGGGAGAGGGGTCAGAGAGTGGGGCAGAGAAATGGGCTCTGGAGAGGGGGGCAGAGAGGTGTCAGAAAGCGTACAAGAGAGGAGATGGATAGCGGGGAGAGAGGGAGTTTCAGAGACAGGGGAGACAGAGTGTGAGTGGAGATCGGAGGAAGGGGGGTTTGGGGAGAGGGGTGGGCATCGGCGCGGGGGAATGAGTGCAGAGCGCACAGTAGGAATGGCAGAAGAACGTAGTCCAGGTCCAAAGCAGGGGCGGGGAGTGGGTGGGTGTTGAGAGCGTGATCCGTATGGCAGGACTGGACGAAATCCAGACGTTACAACACTGTCACTATTCGTTTCATACCCAATAAACCTGTTAACAATCCGTGACCTACACACAATGCACCCTCTGTGGCGGAGCGGGGCGGAGGTTGGGGTGGGGGAAGCTCATAAGAACATAAGAAATAGGAACAGCAATAGGCTATTTGGCCCCTTGAGCCTGCTCTGCCATTAATACGATCATGGCTGATCCGATCATGGATTCTGGTCCACTTCCCTGCCCACTCCCCATAATCCTTTATTCCCTTATCGGTTAAGAAGCTGTCTATCTCTGCCTTAAATTTATTCAATGTCCCAGTTTCCACAGCTCTCTGAGGCAGAGAATTCCACAGATTTACAACCCTCAGAAGAAATTGCTTCTCATCTCAGTTTTAAATGGGTGTCCACTTATTCTAAGATTATGCCCCCTAGTTCTAGTCTCCCCCATCAGTGGAAACATCCTCTCTGCATCCACCTTGTTAAGCCCCCTCATAATCTTATATGTTTCAATAAGATCACCTCTCATTCTTCTGAATGCCAATGAGTAGAGGCCCAACCTCCTCATCCTTTCCTCCTAAGTCAACCTCCTTATCTCCGGAATCAACCTCGTGAACCTTCTCTGAACTGCCTCCAAAACAAGTATATCCTTTCCTAAATATGGAAACCAAAACTGTATGCAGTATTCCAGGTGTGGCCTCACCAATACCTTATATAGCTGTAGTAAGATGTTCCTGCTTTTATACTCCATCCCCTTTGCAATAAAGGCCAAGATTCTATTGGCCTTCCTGATCACTTGCTGTACCTGCATACTATCCTTTTGTGTTTCATGCACAAGTAACCCCAGGTCCTGCTGTACTGCAGCACTTTGCAATTTTTCTCATTTAAATAATAACTTGCTCTTTGATTTTTTTTCTGCCAAAGTGCATGACCTCACACTTTCTAACATTATACTCCACCTGCCAAATTTTTGCCTACTCACTTAGCCTGTCTACGTCCTTTTGCGGATTTTTTTTGTCCTCCTCCCACATTGCTTTTCCTCCCATCTTTGTATCGTCAGCAAACTTGGCTACATTACACTCGGTCCCTTCTTTCAAGTCGTTAATATAGATTGTAAATAGTTGGGGTCCCAGCACTGATCCCTGTGGCACCCCACTAGTTACTGGTTGCCAACCAAGGAATGAACCATTTATCCCAACTCACTGTTTTCTATTAGTTAGCCAATCCTCAATCCATGCTAATATATTAACCCCAACCCCGTGAACTTTTATCTTGTGCAGTAACCTTTTATGTGGCACCTTGTCAAATGCCTTCTGGAAGTTCAAATACATCACATCCACTGGTTCCCCTTTATCCGCCTTGTTCGTTACATCCTCAAAGTGAATCATGAATGTGTGGGGGAGGAACTTGGGCAGAGGGAGAGGGTCAGGAAATCGGGAGGGGGGGAAGATAAGGATCTTGGATGGTGGGGGTGACTAGGTCAGCAACTTGGGCTGGGGATTGGGTCAGCAACTTGGGCTGAGGGGTGGATTAGGCCAGAAACTTGGCCGGGAGTGGGGCGGTTTTAGGTCAGCAACTTGGCCTGGGGGGAGGGGGGGGAAGGTGGTGGGTTAGGTCATGAACTTGGTCGAAGGAGTTGGGACAGGAACATGTTTGGGTGGTGGGAGAAGGTCTTAACCTGTGAGAGTGAGCTCGCTCTCGTCTGGAGTCGGCAGTCAAAATGGCTCAAATTACACTTTGCAAAGTCACTGATTACATAGGCAAGGCGGTTCTAATTACATATTCCAGAGTAACTGCTGCATGTGTCTTATCCTCCAAGGGGACCAATCAACAATCAGGGGGTCATGTGATCAAGGGGACCCAATCAGAGCTTTTCGGTGTTACAAATAAGCACGTCCATTTGTTTATGTTCAAGACCTGTTCTCCACCCAGCAAAATCTCTGTCTGATGACCTAACTGGTGAATATACATCTTAGGGGTGGGGAGAGACTAAAAGCAACTCTTTAGATGACAACTAGCAATGGAAGACGAACTGAGTAAACCCTCCCTCAGTTATCCAATACCTGCTGGCAGGCAGGTCTGCTGCAATCCACTGCCGTTAATTGACCAGCTAAATTAGCTAAGGATTTTTGATACTTGGCTCTAGATACCACTTGCCTATTCTTTAACAGGTAGGCTGAACAAGCAGTAGGATATTTGTTGCTCTGTGGTGGTATGCAGCAGTTTTTTAGCTGGTCAAATTCCACCTACCGGTATATTAATGGATACCTGGCATTACTAAAGCCTTGGCCCTTGCCAACCTACACTCACATTCTCTAGTCTTTACAGAGAGTGTGCACATGCCATACCAAGCAAACAGAAACAAGGATTTCTTAGTAGCTTGGTTTGGAGACTCTGAAGGATAGTAATGAGTTCCGCATGTTTAACCAAAAGAAAATATTTAACATGCAAATAATTAACTTAGAATAAGTATAATTGGCAACAAATCAAGATTTTTATTCTCCAAACAGCAATTTTTCTTTCACAGTAATCAATGTTACTTACTTTTTGAAGTGCTACCTCTTCCTTCCCCATAGAAAAATGTCTAGATATTTCTCTGTGGTTTCATGCTTGAAAATGCTCATTTCATAATAGTACCAACAAAAAGGGGAAAAACTGTAAAATGCAACAGAAAACAGGATTGAAACAGAATTATAGATAACTGAACAGCAGCAAGCCTGATCAAATTGTAAAGATAAATGAGTAAGTTGAGAAATGGGAGTTCAATTTTCAAAAGGATGAAGGAGACTACATATCTTCATTCATCGAATTTCTGCAAATAGAATAGCAAAGTACTGTAGAAATAATGAATCTACATCTTTAGGCCAACTAGAGCACTTATATTAAACTACCAAGTGAAAAATAATGCTTAATGGAAGGATGCAAACTGTTCCACATTGCTGCTTTACATCCTCCAGAAAGCTGTCAGCACTTTTGTCCAAGAAATGGTCACTGCATTAGGGAACTGACTTTCCCTGACCACTCATGCGACGTTAATGAATAACCCAAAAAGATATCCAAGTATTGACACCTGTTTTATAAATATGTTTAAAGGCATCACCAAAATAAAGGTGTCAGATGAGGGATTTTGTTTTTGGGTGGGGGCCCAGGGGAATCTCCGGTCTATCCTTTGATGGGTAGTGGTTTTGGGAGGAATATTTAAATTTCTCTCCCACTCCACCTATTCTTAAGACAGCTGTTGCTTTGGTGTACATTCTTTGGGTGTAGTACATTGTTGTTCATCTTTCATACTTTTTGCCTGACCCCCTTGCCTTGTCACCTTTTCCATCCAGGTCAGACTGTGTGTGGATCTGCTGGGTCAACAGAACCAAGATTGCTAGCAGGAACTTAAAGAATGCAATATTGTTTATTGTCCAACCTACTTTAAAAAAATAATTCTTTCCTCTGGCTGAAGATGGGGGAAATCACTCTGGTTCCATGGGCTGTGGTGGGCCTTTGCACCTTCCTGGCTTACATTAACCACCAGACTCCTAGCCTAACCATAGTAGGAAGTTTATGTCTGCAATAAAAGCCAATATGCCGTTGGCATCTTCCCGATAATTAAATCAATCCATATGCATCCATCTGTACTGTCTCTGTCCCTACAGGAAGTAGAACTTTTCATTTGCCTATGGTTAGATTACCAACCCATTACATCTGAATCGAAGCTCTTGAGTACTTTTGTTATATACCTCTCCCTTCAGTGCCTCCACTCAAGACTAAAATGTCCAAATTCTTCTTAGCTTTTTTCATACCATTGTGTGATCAGCAGTATATTTCTTCTCTGAACTAGCCCTAGTGCCTCAGTGACTAGAATCAGGCAGTACTTTTAAGTGCAATTTGACAAATATTCTGAATACTACTTCAAAGTATTCACATGGGAAATTAAATTAACCAGCCACTCCACCAAAGATGGATGAAAGTCCTAGACAAGCCAAAGAGCTTAAAACAAATAAATCTCCAGGATTACACAATGTTTATCCTACAATATTGAGGCACAATTAAGCAGATGTGAAAGTCACCAAACTAATATGAGAGAGTCAAAGCACATCAGGGAGGTACAAGTAGATTGGAAACAGGCTAATGGAGCCCATAATCAGAAAAGGTGACAGGAGACAACTACAGACCAAAGTACAGAGCAGGCAGCCTCAGGGCTGCGTTTGGACCATAATTATTTTGCATTTACATCACTGACAGATTCAGAGTGATCAACACTTAGAATGGACTTGAGCAGAATGGTGGATGCAACACTGAAATCATTTAAGAAACTAGATGCAGCAATGAGGGAAGTGTAGGGTTTGTCTGGATATATTAATATGTTGAATAGCCTTCTTATCCATATATATGATTGGAGCACAATACAGTTTGAGTGGAAGGCAAGAGGTTATCCAAACCACATGGAAATCAATGGAAATTTTAACTTTTAAAAAAAATCACTGTGTGATAAGAATCAAGAACGAATCTCAGCAGTCAACCACAGAAGGTTGCCAGTCAAGAAATTGCACATTAACCCTGTATACAAAAACGCGGGAAACTGAACATTGAGGTTTCTGCACACTGGTGATTTGCATGGGATATACAACACAGGAACAGGCCATTCGGCCCAACCAGTCCATACCAGCGCTTATGCTCCACTCGAGCCGCCTCCCGTCTATCCGCATCATAATCCTCTTTCCCTTCTCCCTGGTGCAAGGGTCAAGGATGTCTCGGAGCAGGTGCAGGACATTCTGAAAAGGGAGGGTGAACAGCCAGTTGTCGTGGTGCACGTTGGTACCAACGATATAGGTAAAAAAAGGGATGAGGTCCTACGAGACTAATTTAAGGAGCTAGGAGCTAAATTAAAACGTAGGACCTCAAAAGTAGTAATCTCGGGATTGCTACCAGTGCCACGTGCTAGTCAGAGTAGGAATCGCAGGATAGCTCAGATGAATACGTGGCTTGAGCAGTGGTGCAGCAGGGAGGGATTCAAATTCCTGGGGCATTGGAACCGGTTCTGGGGGAGGTGGGACCAGTACAAACCGGACGGTCTGCACCTAGGCAGGACCGGAACCAATGTCCTAGGGGGAGTGTTTGCTAGTGCTGTTGGGGAGGAGTTAAACTAGTATGGCAGGGGGATGGGAACCAATGCAGGGAGACAGAGGGAAACAAAAAGGAGACAAAAGCAAAAGACAGAAAGGAGATGAGTAAAAGTGGAGGGCAGAGAAACCCAAGGCATAAAACAAAAAGAGCCACTGTACAGCAAAATTCTAAAGGGTCAAAGTGTAATAAAAAGGCAAGCATGAAAGCTCGGTGCCTCAATGCAAGGAGTATTCGGAACACAGGAGAGGGCTCTGAGCTAGTTAGAATGGATGAGCGCTCAGATGAACAGGATCTCAAGAAAGAATGCAAAAGGCAGGAGGCAACAGAGCAGAGTAGCACTGGGGTAAGTGTAAACCACAAAGTGATGGGAAGGGACAATATGTATGAATATAAAGGGGCTGCAGGAGGGGTCAAAGCTAAAAATCATGGTTTAAAAACTAGTATTAAAACACTCTACCTAAATGCACGCAGCATTCGAAATAAAGTAAATGAGTTGACGGCACAAATCATTACAAATGGGTATGATTTGGTGGCCATTACAGAAATGTGGTTGCAGGATGGCCAAGACTGGGAATTAAACATACAGGGGTTTCTGACAATTCAGAAAGATAGACAAGAAGGGAAAGGAGGTGGGGTAGCTCTGTTAATAAAGGAAGATATCAGGGCAGTTGTGAGAGATGATATTGGCTCTAATGAACAAAATGTTGAATCATTGTGGATGGAGATTAGAGATAGTAAGGGGAAAAAGTTACTGGTGGGTGTAGTTTATAGGCCCCCAAATAATAACTTCACGGTGGGGCGGGCAATAATCAAGGGAATAATGGAGGCATATGAAAAGGAACAGCAGTAATCATGGGGGATTTTAACCTACATATCGATTGGTCAAATCAAATCGCATGGGGTAGCCTTGAGGAGGAATTCATAGACTGCATACGGGATTGTTTCTTAGAACAGTATGTTACAGAACCTACAAGGGAGCAAGCGATCTTAGATCTGGTCCTGTGTAATGAGACAGGAATAATAAATGATCTCCTAGTAAAAGATCCTCTCGGAATGAGTGATCACAGTATGGTTGAATTTGTAATACAGATTGAGGGTGAGGAAGTAGTGTCTCAAACGAGCGTACTATGCTTAAACAAAGGGGTCTACAGTGGGATGAGGGCAGAGTTGGCTAAAGTAGACTGGAAACACAGACTAAATGGTGGCACAATTGAGGAACAGTGCAGGACATTTAAGGAGCTCTTTCATAGTGCTCAACAAAAATATATTCCAGTGAAAAAGAAGGGAAGTAAGAGAAGGGATAACCAGCCGTGGATAACCAAGGAAATAAAGGAGAGTATCAAATTAAAAACCAATGCATATAAGGTGGCCAAGGTTAGTGGGAAACTAGAAGATTGGGAAAATTTTAAACGACAGCAAAGAATGACTAAGAAAGCAATAAAGAAAGGAAAGATAGATTACGAAAGTAAACTTGCGCAAAACATAAAAACAGATAGTAAAAGCTTTTACAGATATATAAAACGGAAAAGAGAGACTAAAGTAAATGTTGGTCCCTTAGAAGATGAGAAGGGGGATTTAATAATGGGAAATGTGGAAATGGCTGAGACCTTAAACAATTATTTTGCTTCCGTCTTCACAGTGGAAGACACAAAAACCATGCCAAAAATTGCTGGTCACTGGAATGTGGGAAGGGAGGACCTTGAGACAATCACTATCACTAGGGGGGTAGTGCTGGACAGGCTAATGGGACTCAAGGTAGATAAGTCCCCTGGTCCTGATGAAATGCATCCCAGGGTATTAAAAGAGATGGCAGAAGTTATAGCCGATGCATTCGTTATAATCTACCAAAATTCTCTGCACTCTGGGGAGGTACCAGCGGATTGGAAAGCAGCTAATGTAACTGCTCTGTTTAAAAAAGGGGGCAGACAAAAGGCAGGTAATTAGGCCGGTTAGTTTAACATCTGTAGTGGGGAAAATGCTTGAAACTATCATTAAGGAAGAAATAGTGGGACATCTAGATAGGAATAGTGCAATCAAGCAGACGCAACATGGATTCGTGAAGGGGAAATCATGTTTAACGAATTTACTGGAATTCTTGAGGATATAGCGAGCATGGTGGATAGAGGTATACCGATAGATGTGGTGTATTTAGATTTCCAAAAGGCATTCGATAAGGTGCCACACAAAAGGTTACTGCAGATAAAGGTACGCGGAGTCAGAGGAAATGTATTAGCATGGATAGAGAATTGGTTGGCTAACAGAAAGCAGAGAGTCAGGATAAATGGGTCCTTTTCGGGTTGGAAATCGGTGGTTAGTGGTGTGCCACAGGGATCGGTGCTGGGACCACAACTGTTTACAATATACATAGATGACCTGGAAGAGGGAACAGAGTGTAGTGTAACAAAATTTGCAGGTGATACAAAGATTAGTGGGAAAGTGGGTTGTGTCGAGAACACAGGGAGGCTGCAAAGAGATTTAGATAGGTTAAGCGAATGGGCTAAGGTTTAGCAGATGGAATACAATGTCGGAAAATGTGAGGTCATCCACCTTGGAGAAAAAAACACAGTAAAAGGGAATATTATTTGAATGGGGAGAAATTACAACATGCTGCGGTGCTGAGGGACCTGGGGGTCCTTCTGCATGAATCCCAAAAAGCAGGTGATCAGGAAGGCGAATGGAATGTTGGCCTTCATTGCGAGAGGGATGGAGTACAAAAGCAGGGAGGTCCTGCTGCAACTCTATTGGGTATTGGTGAGGCCGCACCTGGAGTACTGTGTGCAGTTTTTGTCACCTTACTTAAGGAAGGATATACTAGCCTTGGAGGGGGTACAGAGACGATTCATTAGGCTGATTCCGGAGGTGAGGGGGTTACCTTATGATGGTAGATTGAGTAGACTGGGTCTTTACCCGTTGGAGTTCAGAAGGATGAGGGGTGATCTTATAGAAACATTTAAAATAATGAAAGGGATAGACAAGATAGAGGCAGAAAGGTTGTTTCCACTGGTCGGGGAGACTAGAACTAGGGGGCACAGCCTCAAAATACGGGGGGAACCAATTTAAAACCGAGTTGAGAAGGAATTTCTTCTCTCAGAGGGTTGTGAATCTGTGGAATTCTCTGCCCAAGGAAGCAGTTGAGGCTAGCTCATTGAATGTATTCAAATCACAGATAGATAGATTTTTAAGGGTTACAGGGAGCGGGCGGGTAAGTGGAGCTGAGTCCACGGCCAGATCAGCCATGATCTTGTTGACTGGCGGAGCAGGCTCGAAGGGTTAGATGGCCTACTCCTGTTCCTAATTCTTATGTTCTTATGTTCCTATATGCTTGTCCAGCCTCCCCTTAAATGCATCGATACTATTCGCTTCAACCACTCCCTGTGGTAATGAGTACCACATTCTGACCACTCTTTCGGTAAAGAAGGTTCTTCTGAATTCTCAATTGGATTTCTTGGTGACTAACTTATATATGCTCTTCCCCACAAGTGGAAACATTCTCCCTGTATCCACTCTATCAAAACCTTTCATAATTTTAAAGATCTCTATTAGGACATTCCTCAGCCTTCTTTTTTCCAAGAGAAAAGAGACCCAGCCTGTTCATCCGTTCCTGATACATATACCCTCGCATTTCTGGTATCATCCATGTAAATCTTCTCTGCACCCTCTCCGGTGCCTCTACATCCTTTTTTATAATATGGCGATCAGAACTGTACGCAGTACTCTAAGTGTGGTCTAATCAAGGTTCAATACAGGTGTAGCATAATTTCCCTACTTTTCAATTCTATACCTCAAGAAATAAACCCTAATGCTTGAGTTTTTATTATGGCCTTGCTAACCTGTGTCGCAACTTTTAGTGATTTGTGTATTTGTACTCCGAGATCCTTTTGTTCCTCTACCCCACCTAGACTTGGACCCTCCAAGTAATGTGACCTCCCTATTCTTCCTACCTTAAAGCTTATTTTGTAAAAAGAAAATGCAATTATGACTTTATTGAAGAGGACAGGAAACTGCTGCTGATAGATGGGAAAAGATACAGTAAAATTGCAGACCCTCGAGTTAAAAGGATATAGAATTCCTAGGACAGCATCTTCATGTTTTTACCCTATAGAAAGGTGTATCTTATTTATACATGGCTAGGCAAAATATTAAATTCTTTCAATAGTCTAAACATGGGCAGAATGGCAACAGTACAACAATTTGCAAAGTTAGCAGAGAACATTAAATTTCTATCTTTAAGAGGACATGATGTTGAATTTCATTTGAGATATAGAATAGATACATTTGACTTTAAATATTTCCCTATTGGGAGTCAGTTTAGCAAGGCACCTATGTTTAAACATCAATAAAAACATTTAATGCGAGTTTTAAGCTATTGCATTGAATGTTTATAAATGAGATTAAACATGCTGATAAGATTGTAGTTTAGGCAAATTCAGGAAGAGCAAAATTCAAGACCTTTAAAACAACCCAAGATTAAGCCACCCAGGACTTGCTACTTTTAAAATATGGTCTCCAAGCAAAAAAGCCAGTAATCATGACAGTGCTGAAGTTTCACTGAATACTGATGCTGTCATGCCCATATTCAGAAGAAATTTGTGTAATTCATAAAAGGATCAATAAAAGTTTATATATAAAAAGTTTTTATATAAAAGTTTATATAAAAAGTTTATATATATTAGGAAATGGCAGAGAATTTAAGGACGTGTTTATTTGCAACAGTAAAATGCTCTGATTGGGTCCCCAAGATCACATAACACGATTGCTGATTGTTCCCCATTGGAGAATTGGCCCCCTAACAATAGCTACACTGTTGGATGGAGTATAAATCAAGAAATAATGGTGGCATGTAAAAAAGGAACGGCAATAATCATGGGCGATTTTAACCTTCATATTGATTGAACAAAGCAAATTGGCCAGGGTAGACTTGAGGAAGAGTTCATAGAGCGTATCGGGATAGTTTCCTTGAAAAGTACGTTGTGGAACCAACCAGGGAGCAGGCTATCTTAGATCTAGTACTGTGTAATGAGACAGGATTAATCAATGATCTCCTAGTAAAGGATCCTCTAGGAATGAGTGACCATAACATGGTTGAATTTCAAATTCAGTTGGAGGGCGAGAAAGTTGGATCTCTAACCAGTGTCCTAAGTTTAAATAAAGGAGACTGCAAAGGTATGAAGGCAGAGTTGGCAAAAGTGGACTGGGAAAATAGATTAAAGTACGGGACGGTTGATGAGCAGTGAGAGACATTTAAGGAGATATTTCATAACTCGCAACAAAAATATATCCTAATGAGAAGGAAAGACTAAGAAAGAGAAGGGATAACCATCCGTGGCGAACTAAGGAAATAAGGGATGGTATCAAATTGAAAACAAGGGCATACAATGTGGCCAAGATTAGTGGAAGGCCAGACAATCGGGAAACTTTTAAAAGCCAGCAAAGAACAATTAAAAAAATAATAGTGGGAAGATAGATTATGAAAGTAAACTAGCACAAAATATAAAAACAGATAGTAAGAGTTTCTACAGGTATATAAAAAGGAAAAGAGTGGCTAAAGTAAATGTTGATCTCCTAGAGGATGAGACTGGGGAATTAATAATGTGGAACAGGGATATGCCAGAGACTTTGAACAAATATTTTGTATCGGTCTTCATGGTAGAAGGTACTAAAAACATCCCAATAGGGGATAATCAAGGGGTTATAGGGTGGGAGGAACTTAATACAATCACTAAAGTAGTAGTACTCGGTAAAATAATAGGACTAAACATAACATAAGAACATAAGAATTAGGAACAGGAGTAGGCCATCTAGCCCCTCGAGCCTGCTCCGCCATTCAAAAAGATCATGGCTGATCTGGCCGTGGACTCAGCTCCACTTACCCGCCCGCTCCCCGTAACCCTTAATTCCCTTATTGGTTAAAAATCTATCTATCTGTGATTTGAATACATTCAATGAGCTAGCCTCAACTGCTTCCTTGGGCAGAGAATTCCACAGATTCACAACCCTCTGGGAGAAGAAATTCCTTCTCAACTTGGTTTTAAATTGGCTTCCCCGTATTTTGAGGCTGTGCCCCCTAGTTCTAGTCTCCCCGACCAGTGGAAACAACCTCTCTGCCTCTATCTTGTCTATCCCTTTCATTATTTTAAATGTTTCTATAAGATCACCCCTCATCCTTCTGAACTCCAACGAGTAAAGACCCAGTCTACTCAATCTATCATCATAAGGTAACCCCCTCACATAGAAACATAGAAACATAGAAAATAGGTGCAGGAGCAGGCCATTCAGCCCTTCTAGCCTGCACCGCCATTCAATGAGTTCATGGCTGAACACCTCCGGAATCAGCCTAGTGAATCGTCTCTGTACCCCCTCCAAGGCTAGTATATCCTTCCTTAAGTAAGGTGACAAAAACTGCACGCAGTACTCCAGGTGCAGCCTCACCAATACCCTATTCAGTTGCAGCAGGACCTCCCTGCTTTTGTACTCCATCCATCTCGCAATGAAGGCCAACATTCCATTCGCCTTCCTGATTACCTGCTGCACCTGCAAACTAACTTTTTGGGATTCATGCACAAGGACCCCCAGGTCCCTCTGCACCGCAGCATGTTGTAATTTCTCCCCATTCAAATAATATTCCATTTTACTGTTTTTTTTCCTCCAAGGTGGATGACCTCACATTTTCCAACATTGTATTCCATCTGCCAAACCTTAGCCCATTCGCTTAACCTATCTAAATCTCTTTGCAGCCTCTCTGTGTCCTCTACACAACCCGCTTTCCCCTGATGGCTTGCATCCTAGGGTCCTAAAAGTAGTGGCTGCAGAGATAGTGGATGCATTAGTTGTAACCTACCAAAATTCCTTGGATTCTGGGGAGGTCCCAGTGGTTTGGAAAACCACAAATGTAATGCCCCTACTTAAAAAAGGAGGCAGACAGAAAGCAGAAAATTATAGACCAGTTAGCCTAACATCTGTCGTTGGGAAAATGCTGAAGTCCATTATTAAGGAAACAGTAGCAGGACATTTGGAAAAGTATAATTCAATCAGAGTCAGCATGGTTTTATGAAAGGGAAATCATGTTTGCCAAATTTGCTCGGGTTCCTTGAGGATGTAACGAGCATGGTGAATAAGGGCGAACCAGTGGATGTGGTGTATTTGGATTTCCAGAAGGCATTCGATGAGGTGCTACATAAAAGGTTACTGCACAAAATAAAAGTTCACAGGGTTGGGAGTAATATATTAGCATGGATTGAGGATTGGCTAACTAATAGAAAACAGAAAATTGGGATAAATGGGTCATTTTCCAGTTGGCAACCAGTCGCTAGTGGGGTGTCGCAGGATCGGGGCCTCAACTATTTACAATCTATATTAATGACATGGATGAAGGGACAAAGTGTAATGTAACCAAGTTTGCTGATGATACAAAGATAGATGGGAAATCAAACTGAGGAGGACAAAAAATCTGCAAAGGGATATAGATAGGCTAAGCAAATGGGCAACAATTTGGCAGATGGAGTATAATTTAGGAAAATGTGAGGTTATCCACTTTGGCAGAAAAAATAGAAATGCAAATTATAATTTAAATGGAGAAAAATTGCAACGTGCTTCAGTACAGAGGGACCTGAGGGTCCTTGTGCATGAAACACAAAAAGTGAGCATGCAGGTTCAGCAAGTAATCAGGAAGGCAAATGCAACGTTGGCCTTTATTGCAAAGGGGATAGAGTATAAAAGCAGAGAAGTCCTGCTCCAACTGTACAGGGTATTGGTGAGGCCACACCTGGAGTACTGCGTGCAGTTTTGGTCTCCATATTTAAGGAAGGATATATTTGCATTGGAAGCTGTTCAGAGAAGGTTCACTAGGTTGATTCCGGCGGGGGGGGATGAGAGGGTTGACTTCTAAAGATAGGTTGAGTAGGTTGGGACTATACTCATTGGAGTTCAGAAGAATGAGAGGTGATCTTATCGAAACATGTAAGATAATGAGAGGAGTCGACAAGTTGGATGCATAGGGGAAACTAAAACTAGGAGGCATAGTCTCAGAATAATGAGCCGTCCATTTAAAACTGAGATGAGGAGGAATTTCTTCTCTGAGGGTTGTAAATCTCTGGAATTCTCTGCCCCAGAGAGCTGTGGAGGCTGGGTCATTTAATATATTTAAGGCGGAGATAAATAAATTTTTGAGCGATAAGGAAATAAAGGGTTATGGGGAGCGGGCAGGGAAGTGGCACTGAGTCCATGATCAGATTAGCCATGATATTAAATGGTGGAGCAGGCTCGAGGGGTCAAATGGCCTACTCCTGCTCCTATTTCTTGTGTTCTTGTGAGAAAAAGACACACTCAGCAGTTTCTTTGGAATGTGTAATTAGAACCACCCTGCCTAAGTAATCAGTGACTTAGCAAAGTGTAATTCGAGCCATTCTGACTGCTGACTCTAGACAGGAGCGCTCACTCTCGCATGTTAAGACCTCCCCCCACACCCGCCCCCCCCAACAAGTTACTGCCCCATCCCAGCCTAAGTTCCTGACCCTCCACCCCCAGTCCAAGTTCCTGACCATAGATGGGGCATTGTGTGTGGGTCAAATTGTTAACAGGTTTATTGGGTATGAAGTGAAGTGTCGTTTTTTCCGGATTTCATCCACTCCAATTATGTCACTTGTCACACACGCACCGAGCTTTCCAAGAAATCAACCAGGTATAGGAGAAGAGGGAGAACGTGATGTGGGTGTAAAGGGGGTGGGGTTAGAAGAACATAATCTGTCTTCCCCGAGTTCCCTCTCTCTCCCCCACCCCCCACCCCATCTCACTCTCCCCCTCTTTCCCTCCCCCTCTCCTGTCTCTCACTCTCTCCTCAATCTCTCTCTTCCCTCCCCTCCCCCCCAATCTCTCATTACCTCCCATTTTTTTTCTCTTCCACAGGCCGCGAAAATGTTTGTGTAGATAATCATAGCAATATTTTAGGCAAAAATCCTGGAGATAATCCAAAAGCCGTAGAAGTAGCTCCAGCGGCAATGAGCTCCACACGGTTCGGCCCCACTTCCGGCTTCCTGGTATGTCGCACTGCATATGCACGACTGGACTGAGCTCTTTTGCACAAAAAGGGGATGGAGTCCAAGACGCACATGCGCAGGACAAAAAAAGATGTTGCAAATAATCACTGAGACTTTAAATATTTTGTATCTGCCTTCACAGTAGAAGACATAAAAGCATACCAAAAATAGTGCGGAACCAAAGGGTTAATAAGGATGAGTGATATTAAGTCATTAATATCAGTCGAGAAAAAGTAATTGAGAAACTAATGGGAAGAGGGTTAGGGCCAATTAGGGACCAAAAAGGAGACCCACGCATGGAGGCAGAGGGCATAGCAGAGGTACTAAAAGGGTATTTGCATCTGTATTCACCAAGAAAAACGTCAAAGGCATAGTGAAAGAGGAGGTAGTGGAGATACTGCATGAGATAAAAATTGATAGAGGTACTAGAAAGGCTGACTGTATTAAAGTTGATAAGTCACTATGACCAGATGGGATGCATCCTAGGATGCTGAGGGAAGTTGAGGAGGAAATCGCAGATACTGGCCATAATCTTCAATCCTCCTTCGATACAGGGGTGGTGCCAGAGCACTGGAGAATTGCAAATGTTACACCTTTGTTCAAAAAAGGTTGCAAGGATTAACCCATCTCTGCGGATAGGCTTTCGATCAGTATCCACTATAAGCCCACTGATTCCCACAGTTACCTGGATTATACTTCCTCCCACCCCACAGCCAGTAAGAACTCCATTTTATTCTCCCAGTTTCTCTGTCTCCGTCACATCTGCTCTGACGATGCCACCTTTCACACCAGTGCCTCTGACATGTCTTCCTTTTTCTCAACTGAGGATTCCCCTTCGCCGTGGTTAACATGGCCCTTGACTGTGTCCATTCTATTTCCCACATCTCTGCTCTCACCCTTTCCCCTCCCTCTCAAACCCATGACAGGATTCCCCCTGTCCTCACCTTTCACCTCACCAGCCTCCACGTTCAACGGATCATCCTCCGCCATTTATGCTACCTCCAGCGTGATCCTACCACCAATCACATCTTCCCCTCCTCTCCCCTCCACGTTCTAGAAACATAGAAAAATAGGTGCAGGAGTAGGCCATTCGGTCCTTCGAGCCTACACCGCCATTCAATAAGATCATGGCTGATCATTCCTTCAGTACCCCTTTCCTGTTTTCTCTCCATACCCCTTGATCCCCTTAACCGTAAGAGCCATATCTAACTCCCTCTTGAATATATCCAGTAAACTGGCATCAACAACTCTCTGCGGCAGGGAATTCCACAGGTTAACAACTCAGTGAAGAAGTTTCTCCTCATCTCAGTCCTAAATGGCCGACCCCTTATCCTAAGACTATGTCCCCTGGTTCTGGACTTCCCCAACATCAGGAACAATCTACCCGCATCTAACCTGTCCAGTCCTGTCAGAATCTTATATGTTTCTATGAGATCCCCTCTCATCCTTCTAAACTTCAGTGAATAAAGACCCAGTTGATCCAGTCTCTCCTCATATGACAGCCCAGCCATCCCTGGAATCAGTCTGGTGAACCTTCGCTGCACTCCCTCAAAAGCAAGAACGTCCTTCCTCAGACTAGGAGACCAAAACTGAACACAATATTCCAGGTGAGGCCTCACTAAGGCCTTGTACAACTGCAGTAAGACCTCCCTGCTTCTATATTCAAATTCCCTAGCTATGAAAGCCAACATACCATTTGCCTTCTTTACTGCCTGGTGTACCTGCGTGCCCACTTTCAGTGACTGATGAACCATGACACCCAGGTCTCGTTGCACCTCCCCTTTTTCATTCAGATAATATTCTGCCTTCATGTTTTTGCCCCCAAAATGAATAACCTCACATTTATCCACATTATACTGCATCTGCCATGCATTTGTCCACTCACCTAACCTGTCCAAGTCACCCTGCAGCCTCTTAGTATCCTCCTCACAGCTCACACCGCCACCCAGTTTAGTGTCATCTGCAAACTTGGAGATATTACACTCTATTCCTTCATCCAAATTATTAATGTATATTGTAAAGAGCTGCGGTCCCAGCAATGAGCCCTGCGGTACTCCACTAGTCACTGCCTGCCATTCTGAAAAGGACCCGTTTATCCCGACTCTGCTTCCTGTCTGCCAAGCAGTTCCCTATCCACCCCCAATACCATGTGCTTTGATTTTGCACACCAATCTCTTGTGCGGGACCTTGTCAAAAGCCTTCTGAAAGTCCAAATACACCACATCCACTGGTTCTCCCTTGTCCACTCTGCTAGTTACATCCTCAAAAAATTCCAGAAGATTCGTCAAGCATGATTTCCCTTTCATAAATCCATGCTGACTTGATCCGATCCTGTCACCACTTTCCAAATGCGCTGCTATTTCATCCTTCTGAAGGGACCGCTTCCTCCGCGACACCCTGGTCCATTCCGCAGTCACTCCCAGCACCCCATCCCCTCCCCACGGCACCTTCCAGTGCAAGCGCAGGAGATGTACACCTGCCCTTTTAACTCCTCCCTCCCCACTATCCAGGGCCCCAAATACTCCTTCCAGGTGAAACAGCGATTTACTTGTATTTCTTTCAATTTAGTATACTGTATTTGCTGCTCACGATGTGGTGGTCTCTACATTGGGGAGACCAAGCGTAGATTGGGTGCCTGCATTGCGGAACACTTCTGTTCAGTTCGTAAGTGTGACCCTGAGCTTCCGGACGCCTGTCACTTTAATTATCCACTTCACTTCTACTCTGATCGCTGCGTCCTTGGCCCCTTACACTGTTCCAACAAAGCTCAAGGCAAGCTCGAGGAACAGCACCTAATCTTTCGTTTAGACACTTTACAGCCTTCTGGATTCAACATCAAGTTCCCAATTTCAGAGCATAACTGCTGCCCAGCTTTGACTCCCCCCGCATCTCCCTCGCCTGTTTCTTTTCTCCAATGGCAGCCATTCACACCCTATTTTGACTAATGTTTTTCTAACTCCTGGCATTACCATTTCAATTTGGCCCATCATCCCTTTTGTCTCTCTAATCTCTCCTGCCTTCCACCCTACCACAGACATTCCCTTTTGTTCTCTCTTCCCCTCCCCCTTTCAGTGCTTAAAATTGTGTTATTTTCAAACACTCACCAGTTCTGACGAAGGGTCATCGATCTGAAATGTGAACTCTGCTTTTCTTTCCACAGATGCCGCCTGACCCACTGAGATTTCCAGCATTTTCTGTTTTAATTTCAGATTCCAGCATCCACAGTATTTTGCTTTTGTATTAGTGTTTGATTCACTGCACACTTTTCATCTAGGAATGCCAACATTGAAGGAAGTTTTGCTCTTCCCTCAGACGGAATTTCCACTTGTCTCTTTTACCTTATTTATTCATCTTTGCTTTGTTTCCCATCTCGTGTTTGATCAAGTATCTGCCAAGACCCACTTTTACAGACACATCCCTTTCCTCAGTAACTGTCCTCACCTCAGGTTTAATCCACATGGATTCCAAATGAAATTTCACCCTTCATGTTTTGGATCTATCCAGGATTACAGATATCTCCGAGATATTCAACATTCCTCAAACCACTGCTCTCGCCACATCCTGGGATCCACACCCAACACTATGCTCCGCCACTTGCACGCTCTCAACCTCTATCTTCAGCAGCACAGACTCACTCCATCTCTAAGCTGCCCTGGTCCGCAGTTCCATTTCATCATTTAGGACCGAGATGAGGAGAAACTTCTTCACCCAGAGAGTGGTGAACCTGTGGAATTCTCTACCACAGGAAGTTGTTGAGGCCAATTCACTAAATATATTCAAAAAGGAGTTGGATGTAGTCCTTACTACTAGGGGGATCAAGGGGTATGGCGAGAAAGCAGGAATGGGGTACTGAGGTTGCATGTTCAGCCATGAACTCATTGAATGGCGGTGCAGGCTCGAAGGGCCGAATGGCCTACTCCAGCACCTATTTTCTATGCTTCACCTCATCCGGCATTTTAACCAAAAACCCTTTTGCCTCCTTTCAGATGTCAAGGTTCGTAAACTTCCAACAACTCTTGGACACCAACGCCCCTCCAGAACCTTCTTCCCTATACTTTCCTCCGATCCCATCCCTTCTTCCAATTTCACCCCTGCTGTGTTTTCACTATCCCCTCTGACCTTCCCTTCTCTGACCCCGAACAATCAGTCCTCAGCAAAGGCCGAAGCTTCATTCCCTTACACCTGCACCTCAATGAATTTTGAGCTCGGCACGATGCTGAGCTCTTTTTCCGCCGCCTTTGCCTCCATGCCAACTTCTTCAGCCAGGAGTCGTCCCCTTGCACAGCTGACCCTTTCTCCAGTTTTCAAAATTCTTGTTCTACCTGAATCCCTCCCTCTGGCCTTTTACCCTCTCTAGACCTCTTCATTGCAAACTGCCGATGGGACATTGGCCATCTCAATTTCTCACCTCCCCTCTCACTCCAACCTACCTCCCTCTGAACTTGCAGCACTCCGCTCACTCAGTTGGACCATAACCCCACTACTAAACATCAAACCATAATTTCCCAGACCGTCAATGACCTCATCTCCTGTGGAGATTTTCCCTCCACAGCCACCAATCTCATAGTTCCCAACCACGCACAGCCCGCTTCTACCTCCTTCCCAAGATCCACAAACAGGACTGCCCCGGTAGACCCATCGTTTCAGCCTGTTCTTGCCCCACAGAACTTATTTCTTCCTATCTCGACTTTTTTTCCCCTCCCCTTGTCCACTCTCTTCCCACCTACATCCCGCGACTCCTCCGACACCCTCAGTTTCCAGATTCCCGGCTCCAACCATCTACTTTTCACCATGGACGTACAATCCCTCTACACTTCCATCCCCCACCAGGATGGTCTGAGGGCACTCTGCTTCTTTCTCAAGCAGAGGCCCCAAAAGTCCCATCCACCACCTGGCTGAACTTGTTCTCACATTGAACAAATTCTCCTTTAACTCCACTCACTTTCTTCAAATTAAAGGTGTTGCTATGGGAACCACATAGGTCCTAGCTATACCTGCCGTTTTGTGGGATATGTGGAACATTCTTTGTTCAGTCCTACTCGGGTCCCCTCCCTCACATCTTTATCCATTATCATCATAGGCAGTCCCTCGGAATCGAGGAGGACTTGCTTCAACTCACAAAGTGAGTTCTTTGATGGCTGAACAGTCCGATACGAGAGCCACAGACCCTATGACAGGTGGGACAGACATTCGTCGAGGGAAGGGGTCGATGGGGCTGGTTTGCTGCGCGCTCCATCCACTGCATACGCTTGGCCGCTTCATGAGCTCTTTGCATTGAGACTCAAAAGAGCTCAACGCCCTCCCGGATGTACTTTCTCCACCTTGGGCGGTCTTAGGCCAGGGTCTCCCAGGTGTCAGTGGTGATGTCGCACTTTACCAGGGAGGCTTGGAGGGTGTCCTTATAAAATTTCCATTGTCCTCCTTTGGCTCGTTTACCATGCAGGAGCTCCTCATAAAGCATTTTGCTTTGGGAGTCTCGTATCTGGCATGCGAACTATGTGGCCTGCCCAGCGAAGCTGATCGAGTGTGGTCAGTGCTTCAATACTGGGGATGTCAGCCTAGTCGAAGACACCGATGTTGATGCGCCTGTCCTCCCAGGGGATTTGCAAGATCTTACGAAGACATCGTTGGTGATACATCTTCAGTGACTTGAGGTGCCTTCTATACATCGTCTATGCCTCAGATCCATATAGGAGGGCGGGTATTACTAGAGCCCATAGACCATGAGCTTGATGGTATATTTGAGGGCCTGGTCTTCAAACACTCTTTTCCCCCAGACGGCCAAAGACTGCATTGGCATACTGGAGGCGATGCTGAATCTCCGCATCAATGCCTGCCTTTCTTGATGAGGTTCCCGAGATATGGGAAATGGTCCATATTGTCCAGGCCCGCGCCGTGGATCTTGATGATTGGAGGGTAGTGCTGTGCGGCACTAGAAAATTGCATTCACTTTGCATGGAATTTCCAGCCTTCCCTCACCTTCATATGATACATCTCCGACTCTTCCCTTCCTCAACTTCTTGGACTCCATCTCTGGGGATTGGCTTTCGACCAGTATCCACTATAAGCCCGACTCCCAGAGTTACCTGGACTACACTACCTCCCACCCCGCATCCTGTAACAACTCCATTCCATTCTCCCAGTTTGTTGCATCTGCTCTGACAATGCCACTTTTCACACTAGTGCCTCTGACACGTCTTCCTTTTTCCTCCACCGCGGACTCCGCTCCGCCATGGTTAACATGGCCCTCGATCGTGTCCATTCTATTTCCTGCACCTGTGCCCTCATCTCTTCCCCTCCCTCTCAGAACCACAACAGGGCTCCTCTCATCCTCACCTTAACCACCGGCCTCCACGTTCAACAGATCATCCTCTGCCACCCCCAGCGTGATCCCACCACCAATCACATCTGTCCCTCTCCTCTCAGTGTTCTGAAGGGACCGCTCCCTCCTGGTCCATTCTGCGGTCACCCCCTCCCCAAGGCACTTTTCCACGCAAGCGCAGGAGATACAACACCTGCCCTTTTACCTCCTCCCTTCGTGTCCCAAATACGCCTTCCAGGTGAAAGAGCGACTCACTTGCGCTTTCAATGTACTCTAACCTCTCTGTCCTACACCGTTCCAACAAAGCTCAAGGAACAGCATCTCATCTTTCGTTTAGACACTTTACAGCCTTCTGGACTCAACATCAAGTTCAACAATTTCGGAGCGTAACCGCTGCCCAGCTTTGGTCCCTCCCGAGCCTATGTTTTTTTTCTTGTCTCCAATGGCAGCCATTCATACACTATTTTGACTAATGTTTTTCCAACTCCTGGCATTACCATTTCAATTTGGCCCATCATCCCTTTTGTCTCTAATCTCCCCTGCCTTCCACCCTATCACATTTCCTTTTGTTCTTTCTTCCCCTCTTCAGTGCTTAAGAATGAGTTATTTTCAAACACTCACCAGATCTGACAGTCATCGACCTGAAACACTAACTCTACTTTTCTCTCCAGATGCTGCCTGACCCAGAGATTTCCAGCATTTTCAGTTTTTATTTAACCCAGCAACTACAGGCTCGTCAGTTAAACCTCGGCACTGGGGAAGTTTTTAGAAACAATAATGGGGGACAAAATTTTCACTTGGACAGGTGTGGACTAATTAAGGGAAATAGCACAGATTCCTTAATGGAAAATAGTGTTTAACTAGCTTGACTGAGTTTTTTGATGAGGTAACAGAGTGTTGATAAGGGCAACATGGTTCACGTGGGTGTATATGGATTTCCAAAATGCATTTGATAAAGTAACACATAAAATCTAAGTTGAAGCCCATGGAATAAAAGGGGCAGTGGCAGCATGGCTATGTGACAGGAAACAGAATAGTGATGAACGGTTGTTTTTCAGACTGGAGGAAGGTATACAGTGGTGTTCCCGAGGAGTTGTTACGAGGACCACTGCTTTTCTGGATATATATTAATGACTTGGA
The DNA here is from genome assembly GCF_044704955.1 of Pristiophorus japonicus. Classification (NCBI taxonomy): domain Eukaryota; kingdom Metazoa; phylum Chordata; class Chondrichthyes; family Pristiophoridae; genus Pristiophorus; species Pristiophorus japonicus. The sequence goes on along the minus strand of NC_091981.1, from coordinate 128,271,683 downwards.
CGTACAGGGCACAGTTTCAAAATTTGCAGGACAAAATTTTGAAGAACATGGAGAATAGTGATTGACTTGAAGAGGACATTGACAGGCTGGTGAAATGGGCAGATGAAATTTAATGCAGAAAAGTGCAAAGTGATACATTTTGGTAGGAAGAACGAGGAGGCAATATAAACTAAAGGGTCCAATTCTAAAGGGGGTGCATGAACAGAAAGACATGGGGGTATACGTGCGCAAAGTGTTGAAGGTGGCAGGGCAGGTTGAGAAAGCGGTTAAAAAGCATACAGGATGCTAGACTTTGTAAACAGAGACAGAGTCCAAAAGCAAGGAAGTTATGAACTGTTTGAAGGATAAGGGAGTCAAAGGTTCTGGGAAGTGAAGTTGAGGCCAAGATCAGATCAGCCATGATCTTATTGCTGGCTCGAGGGGCCAGATACTCCTATTTCTTATGTTCTTGCGTTTATAAAATACTGGTTCGGCCTTAACTGGAGTTGTGTGTCCAATTCTGGGCGCCATACTTTAGGAAGGATTGAAGGCCTGAGAGGGTGCAGGAAAGATTTACGAGACTGAGGGACTTCAGTTACGTGGATAGACTAGAGAAGCTGGAGTTGTTTTCCTTAAGAGCAGAGAAGTTTGAGGAGATCTATGAGGTATTCAAAGTCATGAGGGGTCCAGAGTAGATAAAAACTGTTCCCATTAGCAGAAGGGTTGAGAACCACAAGACACAGATTTAAGGTGATTGGAAGAACCAAAGGCGACATGAGGAAAAACTTTATGCAAGTGGTTAGGATCTGGAATAATGGTGCAGGGAGACTCAATCGTGGCTTTTAAACGGGAATTGGGCAAGTACCTGAAGGGAAAAAAATTGAAGGGCTATAGGGATAGGGCAGGGGAGTGAGACTAGCTGAAATGCTCAGCATGGGCTCAACTGGCCTCCTTCTGTGCTGTAACCATTCTATGCATAAAAGCCGACAAAGCACCTAGACTTGATGGCCTGTATCCTTGGGTTCTAAGAGGTGGCTACAGAGATAGTGAATTCATTGGTTGGGATCTTCCAAAATTCCCTAGATTGTAGAATAGTTCGAGCAGATAGCAGATTGGAAGATAGCAAATGTAACCCCGTTGAACTACAGGCCAGTTAGCCTTACATCAGTCGCCAGGGAAAATGTTGGAATCCATCATCAAGGAAGTGGTAACAGGGCATTTAGAAAAACACAAATATGATTAGTAAGAATCAATATGGTTTTATGAAAGGGAAATAGCGTTTAACAAACTTAGTTTTTTGATGCAACTAGCAGGGCAGATGAAGGCGAACTAGTGGATGTTGTATATTTGGATTTTCAAAAGGCATTCGATAAGAAGCCACACAAGATATGGGCTCATGGGGTTTGGGGTAATATGATGGATAAATTGGTTAACAAACAGAAAACAGTAAGGATAAACAGGTCATTTTCCGGTTAGCAGATTGTAACTAGTGGGGTGCCGCAAGGATCAGAGCTGGGGCCTCAGCTATTTATAATCTATATTAAATGACTTAGATGAAACGACCGATGTATCCAAGTTTGCTTATGATACAAAGCTAGGTGGGAAAGTAAACTAGGAGTACACAAAGAGCCTGTAAATGGCAGTAAAGTGGAATATAATGTGGGGAAATGAGAGGTTATTCAATTTGGTGGAAGAATAAAAAAGAAAATATTTTAAAAAGATGAGAAACTTCAATGTTGGTGTTCAGACAGATTTAGGTGTCTTTGTACAGAATGCAGGTATAGCAAGCAATTATGAAGGGGAATGGCATGTCGGTCTTTATTGCAAGTGGGATTGAAGTACAAGAGCAAGGAAGTCTTACTACAATTGTACAGGGCTTTGGGGAGACCACACCTGGAGTAATCTATTGCTGATTTTCTAATTTTAAAACTTAATTTATAATTATGGTATATATTATTTAATTTTGTTTAATTATAATTAATCTTTATTATACTGATTTTACACTCCTTTTTGTATTATTTACAGTGTCATTTAAATTTTTTTTTAAGTAAGTTTTTTCGCGCCCGTGTCTATCTGCGTGCACATTTTGGCTGCCGCTTCAGACCAGAGCATTTAACCTCTTTTTTACACTTCCTTCTCACGCTTTTTCCTCTTTCCCGCAATGGTCAATATCCAACGTGTTGTAAAATTGTTGTGAAGCGCCATGGGACATTTTACTACGTTAAAGGCACTATATAAATAAAAGTTATTACTGTATACAATTTTGGTCTCATCTGAAGGATGAGACCTTAGAGACAGTGCAATGAAGGTTCAACTAGATTGATTCCCCTGGGAGGAGAGGGTTGTCCTACGAGGGGAGATTGACATAATTAGGAGCAGGCAATACGGTCTCTCAAGTCTGCTCCCCCGTTCAATAAAATCATGGTTGATCTTGGACCTCAACTGCATTCCACATCCCTCGATTCCCTTCGTGTTCAAATATCTATCTATCTCAACCTTGAAAATACTCAACGACTCAGCATACACAGCCCTTTGGGGCAGAGAATTCCAAAGATTCACAACTATTGAGTGAAGGAATTCCTCCTGGTTAGGCCACAGCTGGAGTACTGCGTGCAGTTCCGGTCACCATCACTTGAAGTGTCGTAACCTACAGGGCTTCGGATCAAGAGCTGGATAGTGGAATTAGGTGGTATAGCTTTTTGTCGGCCGGCACGGACACGATGGACCGAAATGGCCTCCTTCCATGCTGTAAATTTCTATGATTGGGCCTATACTCCCTGGATTATTAGAAGAATGAGGGGCGATCTCATTGAGACATACAAGATCCTGAGAGTGATTAACAGGGTAGATGCCGAGAGGTGTATCGCCTGGCTGTAGAGTCCAGAACTAGGGGCATAGTCTCAGGATAAGAGGCCAGCCATTTAAGATTGAGATGTGGAGGGTTGTGAATCTTTGCAATTCCCTGCCCCAAAGGGTTGTGGATGCTACATCTGAGTATTCAAGGCCGAGATAGATTTTTTGGAGATTGGGCGGGAAAGTGGAGTTGAGATCGAAGATCAGCCATAATCTTATTGAATGGAGGAGCAGGCTAGAAAGATTGTACGGCCTACTCCTGCTCACTGTTCTTAAAAGGAATTTAACAATTTGAAAGATTATACAATACTATTAAGTTTGAAGTTTTCAACCTCAATTCTAATTCTACCATCTTATTAATGTTAGATCAGACTACATCCAAAATAAAAGGAAATAAGCCTGCATTCCAGTACAATACAAAATAAGTAAAAAGTAGCTTTACTGCAACTTAGTGTATATCCACTACAGTGTGAGGCTAGTGCTTCATTAGGTCCACAGAAGTTTGTAGGAATTTTAACTTTTGTATGAAAAGCTGCAAGTCAGTAGATCTTTAGTATCCCTCTATATGTTGCTTTCTTACGTGTGCCTACACTATCCATTTATTCTGGATGAGGTGGGAAATAACAGGTGATGTTTGTTGCATCTCAATCCAAAGTTCCTCCAGATGCAGTCATCTTCTTTGCATAGCATAAGTAGAATACAATTTTAGGTTGTTTGAACTCAGATTTCCACTGCAAGTCGGTCTCCTTTACTCCATTCTTTTTATTCCTACCCTTGCCAAATGGGTCTGAGATTTTTGGGGATCAACTAAAAATTCTAGTAATCAATTCTTCTGGCTGTAGACAACTATTCATGTTCACGGTAGCTTTGCATTTAATAACATGTTGCGGAATATATGAAAATGTTAACTCTGCGGATCATGTAAATTTTGTTCACTTTTTAATTTCTGTATGTTATTCTACGTTACTAGTGATAAAAGCATTCTGTTCTGAAAGTAACGTATAAGTTTTTAAAGGGTTGGATTCTGTATGCATAAGGGAAATCTCAAATTCAGAACTTAGTAAAAAAAGGTGCAATTGTCTCTTCAGAAATTGTCATTTCCAGAAAGATTTCCCTACTATTAATAGTTAAAATCAGACTATCCAACAGCAATAGAAGGAACAACCCAAGTACCTCCCACTCAGAGGCATCTTTAATTTTTAGTAAACCGTTGTACATTATAGCAGTTGGTCAATATGCAGCGGCTACCTTGCAGGTCAAAATATAGAAATGCACTATTAAACTAAAAACAAAAATTTAATTCTTATAATCCTTTACAACTGTGAAGACATTGTTACAAAGTTCTGTCACATCACATTTTCAATCTAGGGCAGAAATTCAATGTTCCACTATTACCTGGTCAAATCAGCAGGTTCCAAGACTTGCAAGTCTGTATTTAGAATCTTTAAGGACATTACAATAGTCTACCCTTTTGCACATTTTCAATTGTTTTGTATAATGCATATACTGATCTTTTCTAGGTTTACCTCAAGGTTTTTAATAAAAAAAAGAATACACCTCAGAACTCTAGGACAGCTTCAAACAGCAAATACAACCCCATGACTAAGTCAAACACCATCACAAAACTAATGAATGTTGGCATTTGCGTGTTCAAAAACAACCTGTACTTGGTAATTAAAAGATTACCATTAAATTCCAGCCCTGTCCTTTCCTTACATCAGGTGATGAACTACATAAATCAGTTCAAGCAAGTAGCTTTTAGAATGGCCTTTCCAAAGCAGTTATATAGCCACAGAAACTATCATGCACAACTACCAAAATCTTAACCACCCCCCCACCACCCACCCCCAAAAAGTCACTAACACATTGATTAAAAATCTTGACAGTTGTCCAGCAAGCAGGAGAGTCTGGTCAGTAACGACCTGCAAAACAAAAATGTAATCATGGAGTTAATTAATTCAATTACTACCATGTTTGAATTACTTTAATCAATATTATTAGTTACTGCATTTGACTGCCATGCATTTTTATAGTTAGCTTAGTCCAAGCTAAATTTGCTGCGGCATCTGTGATGCAAACAGTTGTAGTACTTACGTGGCGAATAGGAACGAGATCTTGAGCGTGACCGGTATCCTCTGCTGTAATAAGGTGATGGCGATCGTCGCCTACTATAATTAAACAATACAGATGAGGTCAAACTTAAGCTACCGTAAAAAATCATTTTGGCCACATTATGTGAAGCTAACTGAACAACTTTGAAGGCTTAAAGCCCGTAATTTGCTGTCAGCAGCGAAGCAAAGGTGTTCGCCGCTGGCCACAAAGTAAGCTTCCCACAAAGATCTCGCAATTTCTGCGACGAGAAGTTTGGCTTTTCTGAAGTGTAATTGAAATCAATGCAAGTTAATGGGGAATCCATAACTCGAGCTGCTGCGACATCAACAAGCTGTTTAAGCAGCCAAACAAAATGCAGAATTCTCAGGCAGCAAACCAGAAAATGGGTAAGCTCCTTGGATTCTAACTTTTAAAAATTATTAGAGAGCAAAACAAAGGTTAGGGGTCTCATAAGTGGAAATGGCAAACCTGAAATAAAGATGATCAAACTTAAAATTTTTTTTTTTTTTTTAAAGTTTCGTAATTTAAAAACGGTTATATAAAATGGATAAATTTCACACTCCACAAAATTAAAATGAGTTTTTCAGGGCCATAACTTTATGTTTAGTAGGCAATACGCTGTTAAAACCTGAGTTACACCAGGGTTGAAACTTTTAATCGGATATTTCAGTATTACAAAAAGGTTTCGTCAGTTTCTATGATTTGACATTACATGGATTGCCAGCTCAGCAGTGAATGATAGACCACAAGTTCAGGATTTCCATGTTAAGCTGCACATGTGCTAAATCCTGATGTTGCAGTTAGTTTCAATGATGAAATGACGGCAAATGCTGCCAGTTCAGTCATCAATACCCGCCAATGCTGGGGCAAAGCGAGTGAGCAATACACAAGAGGGCAGAGTTGGAGAAACGCGGAGTTCTTGAAGGGTTATACAGCTGGAGAAGGTTAGAGAGATAATAAGGGACAAGACCTGAGAGAGATTTGAACACATGGATGAGATTTGCAAATTCTAGGTGTTGGTGGACCAGGATCCAATAAAGGTCAGCAAGCACAAGAGTAATGGGAAAACAGAGCTTGCTGCAAGTTCGGATACGGGCAGCTGTTGCAGATGTGCTCAAGTTTATGGAGGGTGCAAGATGGGAGGCAGGCCAGGAGAACATTGGAATAGTTGATTCTGGAGGTAACAAAAGGGCAGATGACGGTTTCACCAGCAGATAAGCTGAGACCAGGGTAGAGACAGACAACGTTATATTGGTGGGAATCAGCAGTCTTTGTGATGGATATAATGAGGTCAGCTCAGCCCAGGGTCAAATAGGACGCTGAGGCTGCGAGCTGCCCGAGACAGTGGTCAGGTGGGGTGGGGGAAAAAAAAAAAAGAGAATGAGACTCGGCAGCAATTAAATGGAGCTTGCAAAGGTGGGGGGGGGGGGGAAAGAGACAATGAGGACTTTGATCGCCCCAATGAAGAAATTGCAGCTCACCCAGGACTGGATGTCTGATTGTCTGACGAGCAGTCTGACAGCGGCAGTATGGGTTTAAAACAGGAACTTAACCCAAGTCCAAATATTTTTTTTTAAATTGAACAACATTTTGCTTTGATCAGTGGCATTTACAGATTTATATACACTTATTTAAATCTGCACACATGAACACAAACCATCCATTCCCAGTTGACCATTTCCAAACACCAAGTTCTTTCATGATTGCTCCATATTCAAAAAATATATAACCCATCTTAAGATTATTCATTCCTTGAATTACATGCAATCCCATTTGCAATTTAGGAGTTGATTTTCTCAGGGAAACCACATACTAGGCAGTGACCCAATGACAGACAGCAGCCATCAGGCTTCCTACATGTGAAAGCATCTATGAACCTTGTTCACACCACAGTGCCAATTCATCCTGACCTATAATCTGCAGTGAAAAAGCTCTAGTTCCTATTTAATCAGAGGTGAATAGAAGTTACAATTTTGTGTCCTAAATAAAATGGAGACTACTTTAGGTAGAAACGCAAGATGCACGAGTATCACATCAAGTAGGTTTGACTCCAAACTTTTGTAACTCATTAAACCCTGTGAGCAAAATGTAAAATCATTAACATTACGAATGCATAATTGAAGAGGCTTGAATGCATAATGTGTCGGGAGAACAGTAGAAGGAGGTCTCAAGGACAAGAGGTGGTCTAATACTGATGCAGTGGGGCAACAAGCACTGAAAGGTTCTTTTGATCAAGCTTGAAATTGCCAAGTGTAGCCGTTTCTAATATGGTGCTATTATGGTTTCTTTTAAACTCAAAGGGATTAATTTCCCCCGGTATTTGCACCTTTTTTGGGGAGCAGGCTGCTTTTTCTGGCCCAACTTAAAAATCCCCAGTTTCCCCAACCAAGTTGCATCAGCATAACTAGCGTATGTGGTCTGTCCTGAAAAACTTTCCCTAGAGTTAAGGAAATCGGCGCAGCAGATGCCCAGACACACAAAGAATAGAAAAACAAAAAGATGGAGAGATAGAGACACACGAACTGGCAACCGAGAAGACCGGACAGCCTTCAGGCGGGGTTGGAGGTAAGTTGGTGCTGTGTGTTTTTTAATTCTTTTAATGTGTTGGGAGCTGGCTGTATGCTTTACTTTGAAGCCTTAGCTCACAGTGTGTCCCTGGTTACCATGGCAGCCCAATCTTTTTGGCGCTGATCAAGGCCCCTCCCCAAAACTAAAGGTCAGATTAGGCCACGCCAAAATGAAGAGATGCAACGGGGAAACTGACAATACTTTTTTGGGGGCGTACTTGGGCCCCCCCAAAAAAAATTGGGCGTAACTCTTCCAAGTATGCCAAAAATGTGCTTTGGGGAAAATTGAGCCCAAAGACTGGACCTCGACACGGTCAGTGAACTTTTGACAAACCTATGCTGAAAATTTTATATTAATAACTAGGAACCGGTAGATCAGCAGTAATCAAAACAAGAAAGCTAACTATTCTAACCTTCACCCAAGGGCTGCCATGACAAATGACGTTTGGAGCAAAGAACATTCATCAGCCCGAGAAAAAATTAGTTAGTGCTCCAGCATGTATAGCACCAATATCACTGATACGAAGATGGGTGTTTTTGCGACTGGGGTTCTACAGGGCTCAGTCCCTTGGTTTTTGTAGTATACATTAATGATTTAGATTTAAATGTAGGGGGCATGATAAAAAAAAATTGCAGATGATTGGACGTTGCTGAGGCCTACAAGAGTATTGGCAGTTCGAGAGGCCAACGGGGAGTCAGGAGGCGGAGCGGGACGTTGAGGAGACCAGCTGGTGCAGCTGCAGCAGGGAGGAAAAAAGAAGGAAATCGTAAGGTGACATCACAGCCAAGGGGGCAAGTGATTGGTAAGTAGTTTTTCTTTTTCCTTTCTACAGCAGTAAGTAACCTTTAGCATTGTTGTTGCCAATTTAAGTTAATCTAAGGGTTAAGTCAATGGCAGGACAGCTCGGACACGTGTTATGCTCCTCCTATATTATGTGGGTAGTCAGGGACGCTTCCGGTGTCCCTGATGACTACGTGTGCGGGAAGTGTAAACGCCTGCAGCTCCTGACGGACTGCATTGCAGACTGGAGCTGCAGGTGGATTCACTCTGGAGCATGCACGATGCTGAGAAGGACGTGGATAGCACGTTTAGTGAGTTGGTCTCACTGCAGGAAAAGGGTACACAGCCAGATAGGGGATGGGTGACCAACAGGAAGAGCAGTGCAAGAAAGGTAGTGCAGGGGTCCCCCTGCGGTCATCCCCCTGCAAAACAGATACACCGCTTTGGGTACTGTTGAGGGGGATGACTCATCATGGGAGGGCAGCAGCAGCCAATTTCATGGCACCGTGGGTGGCTCTGCTGCACAGGAGGGCAGGAAATAGAGTGGGAGAGCTATAGTGATAGGGCATTCCATTGTAAGGGGAATAGATAGACGTTTCTGCAGCTGTAACCGAGACTCCAGGATGGTATGTTGCCTCCCTGGTGCAAGGGTCAAGGATGTCTTGGGCATTCTGAAAAGGGAGGGTGAAAAGCCAGTTGTCGTGGTGCGTATAGGTAAAAAAAGGGATGAGATCCTACAAGACGAATTTAGGGAGCTAGGAGCTAAATTTAAAAAGTAGGACCTCAAAAGTAGCAATCTCAGGATTGCTACCAGTGCCACGTGCTAATCAGAGTAGGAATCGCAGGATAGCTCAGATGAATACATGGCTTGAGGAGTGGTGCAGCAGGGAGGGATTCAAATTCCTGGGACATTGGAACCGGTTCTGGGGGAGGTGGGACCAGTACAAACCAGACGGCCTGCATCTGGGCAGGACCGGAACCAATGTCCTAGGCGAAGTGTTCACTCGTACTGCTCGGGAGGAGTTAAACTAATATGGCAGGGGGATGGGAACCTATGCAGGGAGACAGACAGAAGTAGAATGGGGGCAGAAGCAAAAGATAGAAATAAGAAAAGTAAAAGTGGAGGGCAGAGAAACCCAAGGCAAAAAGGGCCACATTACAGCAAAATTCTAAAGGCTCTGTGCCTCAATGCGAGGAGTATTCGGAATAAGGTGGACGAATTAACTGCGCAGATCGGAGTTAACGGGTATGATGTAATTGGCATCACGGAGACATGGCTCCAGGGTGACTAAGTCTGGGAACTCAACATCCAGGGGTATGCAACATTTAGGAAGGGTAGAGAGAGGAAAAGGAGGCAGGGTGGCATTGCTGGTTAAAGTTGAAATTAATGCTATAATAAGAAAGGACATTAGCTTGGATGATGTGGAATCGGTATGGGTGGAGCTGCGGAATACCAAGGGGCAGAAAACGCTAGTGGAGTTGTGTACAGACCACCAAACAGTAGCAGTAAGGTTGGGAACAGCATCAAATAACAAATTAGGGATGCATGCAATAAAGATACAGCAGTTATCATGGGTGACTTTAATCTATATATTGATTGGGCTAACCAAACTGGCAGCAATGCAGTGGAAGAGTATTTCCTGGAGTGTATTAGGGATGGTTTTCTCGACCAAGATGTCGAGGAACCAACCAGGGAGCTGGCCATCCTAGACTGGGTGATGTGTAATGAGAAAGGACTAATTAGCAATCTTGTTCTGTGAGACCCCTTGGGGAAGAGTGACCATAACAAGGTAAATTCTTTATTAGGATGGAGAGTGACACAGTTAATTCAGAAACTAGGGTCCTGAACTTAAGGAAAGGTAACTTCGATGGTTTGAGGCGTGAATTGGCTAGAATACACTGGCAAATGATACTTTAAGGGTTGACGGTGGATAGGCAATGACAAACATTTAAAGATCACATAGATGAACTTCAGCAATTGTACATCCCTGTCTGGAATAAAAATAAAACGGGGAAGGTGGCTCAACCATGGCTAACAAGGGAAATTAAGGATCGTGTTAAATCCAAGTAAGAGGCATATAAATTAGCCAGAAAAAGCAACAAACCCGAGGACTGGGAGAAATTTAGAATTCAGCAGAGGAGGACAAAGGGTTTAATTAAGAGGGGGAAAATAGAGTACGAGAAGCAGCTTGCCGGGAACATAAAAACTGACTGTAAAAGCTTCTACAGATATGTGAAGAGAAAAAGATTAGTGAAGACATTTTGTCTTCACAAAGGAAGGAACAAATAACCTTCCGGAAGTACTAGGGATCCGAGGGTCTAGTGAGAAGGAGGAACTGAAGGATAGTCTTATTAGGCGGGAAATTGTGTTAGGGAAATTGATGGGGTTGAAGGCCGATAAACCCATCGGGGCTGATAGTCTGCATCCCAGAGTACTTAAGGAAGTGGCCCTAGAAATAGTGGATGCATTGGTGATCATTTTCCAAAGGCCTATCGACTCGGGATCAGTCCTTATGGTCTGGAGGGTAGCTAATGTAGCACCACTTTTTAAAAAGGGAGGGAGAGAGAAAGTGGGTAATTATAGACCGGTTAGCCTGAATTCAGTGGTGCGGAAAATGTTGGAATCCATTACTAAGGATGAAATAGCAGGGCATTTGGAAAGCAGTGACAGGATCGGCCAAGTCAGCATGGATTTATGAAAGGGAAATCATGTTGACAAATCTTCTGGAATTTTTTGAGGATGTAACTAGGAGAGTGGACAAAGGAGAACCAGTGGATGTGGTGTATTTGGACTTTCAAAAAGCTTTTGACAAGGTCCCACACGAGAGATTGGTGTGCAAAATCAAAGCACATGGTATTGGGGGTAATATACTGACGTGGATAGAGAACTGGTTGGCAGACAGGAAGCAGAGTCGGGATAAACGGGCCCTTTTCAGAATGGCAGGCAGTGACTAGTGGAGTGCCGCAGGGCTCAGTGCTGGGACCCCAGCTCTTTACAATATACATCAATCATTTGGATGAAGGGATTGAATATATCTCAAGGTTTGCAGATGACACTAAACTGGGTGGCGGTGTGAGCTGTGAGGAGGATGCTAAGATGCTGCAGGGTGACTTGGACAGGTTAGGTGAGTGGGCAAATGCATGGCAGATACAGTACAATGTGGATAAATGTGACGTTATCCACTTTGGGGGCAAAAACGTGAAGACAGATTATCTGAATGGTGGCAGATTAGGAAAAGGGGAGGTGCAACAAGACCTGGGTGTCATGGTTCATCAGTCATTGAAAGTTGGCATACAGGTACAGCAGCCGGTGAAGGCAGCAAATGGTATGTTGGCCTTCATAGCTAGGGAATTTGAGTATAGGAGCAGGGAGGACTTACTGCAGTTGTACAGGGCCTTGGTGAGGCCTCACCTGGAATATTATGTTCAGTTTTGGTCTCCTAATCTGAGGAAGGACGTTCTTGCTATTGAGGGAGTGCAGCGAAGGTTCACCAGACTGATCCCTGGGATGGCTGGACTGACATATGAGGAGAGACTGGATCAACTGGGCCTTTATTCACTGGAGTTTAGAAGGATGAGAGGGGATCTCAGAAACATACAAGATTCTGACGGGACGGGACAGGTTAGATGCGGGTAGATTGTTCCCTATGTTGGGGGAAGTCCAGAACCAGGGGACACAGTCTTAGGATAAGGGGTAGGCCATTTAGGGCTGAGATGAGGAGAAACTTCTTCACTCACGAGTTGTTAACGTGTGGAATTTCCTGCCGCAGAGAGTTGTTGATGCCAGTTCATTGGATATATTCAAGAGGGAGTTCGATATGGTTCTTACAGCTAAGGGGTATGGAGAGAAAGCAGGAAAGGGGTACTGAGGGAATGATCAGCCATGATCTTATCAAGTGGTGGTGCAGGCTCGAAGGGCTGAATGGCCTACTCCTGCACCTATTTTCTATGTTTCTATGATACAAAAATTGGTCATGTGGTTGAGGAGGAAAGCTTTAGACTGGGAGGATACGGAGAGGTGTTGAGGAACAGAGGGAACTATGAGAGTATGTCCACAGATCCTTAAAAGGTAGGACAGGTGTATAAAAGTAGTTAAAAAGGCATACGAAATGCTTTCCTTTATTAGCCGAGCCATAGACTAGAAGAGCAGGGAAGTTATGCTAGAACTGTATAAAACACTAGTTAGGCCAGAGTTAGAGTACAGCATGCAGTTCTAGTCACATTACAGGAAAGATGTGATTACACTAGAGAGGGTACAGAGAAGATTTACGAGGATGTTGCCTGGACTGGAGAATTTTAGGTCTGAGAAAAAATTGGATAGGCTGGATTTGTTTTCTTTGGACCAGATGAGGCTGAGGGGAGATTTAATTCAGGCTAAGAAAATTATGAGTGGCCTAGATGGAGTGGATAGGAGGGACCCATTTCCCTTAGCATGGGATCAAAAACCAAGGGATATAGATATAAAAGTAGAAGGATTAGTGAGCTGAAGGGAGGTGGTGGGGGTCTGGAACTCACTGCCTGAAAGGGTGGTAGAGACTAGAAACCCTCATTACATTTAAAAAATACTGGATGTGCACTTAAAAGAGCTGTGACCTACAGAACTACGGACAAAGAGCTGGAAGGTAGGATTAGGCGGGGCAGCTCTTTTTCGAATGGCTCCCTTCTGTGTCGCAATTTTTCTATGATTCTATGAGCACATAACTTCCATATAATGAACTGAAGCCTGGATTAAATGTGTAGAGGAAGATTATCGCTCAGCATTTCAAAGACATTATTGTATTAAGTTTTATGATTTTACCCTCCACAACATAATTATGGATTTTAGCTACCCGACCATTATAGAATGCTTTACCTGTACCGATAATCATAGTCCCGATCATCATATCGATCATATTTATCATATCCTCGATCATAGTATGAATCTCGGCGACGCCCACCACCACCACCACCACCTCCTCCGCTGCTGCTAATAATATGGAATAAAAGAAATCGTATTGTTAAAAACACCAAACTGGACGATGGTTTGCAAGAAAGGTGGAAGTTGTTTATCCTTACTGAGTAGGTCGTCCCATGTAAATCCCAGGAGTGGGAGTGTGAGGCCTCTTTGTTATAGAATAATCTACACGAATTCGCCTGCCATCCAATTCCATTCCGTTAGCGCGTTCCATTGCCTGCAGAAAGATGACAACCAAAACATTGAATTTTCATTTGCACTCAAAATTACATCCATCAAATAACAGAATTAAGTTCCTCCGTGTCTTACTGGATAAAAATAATGTACTTAAACAACAAGCCAGTTAATTTTTATGAGGAACTAGCAAATAGAACTTGTTATGCAACTTCATGCCAACATAAAGACAGGCCCAAAAATTTAAGAGTTAACAATATATAAATAAATTGAGAGCCAACATCTACAAACAAATTTGATCTGAACTGTTATCAAATAGCCCTCAGGTTACCTCTTTAGCATCCTCTAGTCTTTCAAAATAAACAAATGCAAATCCTCTTGAACGCCCAGTCCGCTGATCATAGACGACATTGACTCCTGCCAATGGTCCATATCGAGAGAAAACTTCACGAAGATCCCGCTCGGTGGTGTACAAACTAAGGCCAAAAACTCCAAGGCATGTGTTTGGATCTGGATTGGCCTGCTAAAAAATGCAACGGTTGAACATTTTACGTCACTTCTCATAGGACAAATGCTTATCATAAAAAGTAAATGGAAAATAAATATTCCAGAAATATGTAAATAGGATAACAGAAACAACTTCTTGTGAAGTCACAATAATTTTGTATGAAAGTAAATAGCCTTTTAGTGAGTCTGTAACCACATAAATAAAATGCAGTTACAGGTCCAAACAAATAGCTGGCAGGAAGTAAGAGCGCTCTTTTTGCTTAAAAATACAACCTACGTTGCATCAACTATTTTCCATGGTCCATGAACTATCCCTTTAACAGGTTCTAGCCCCATGCAACCGGAGATTTCAGCTCTCCAATGACAATTATGGAAACTGCCTGTATGTCCTATTGTTACCAATTTCAATGAAAGCCCGCCCCCATCCTTTAGTAAATTACCAGCTGAGTACTCAGTGGTACTCTGCCATGAGTGATCTTTCTCCCAGTTTGGCAAAAGTACTGGCTCCCACTAGCCTATTGAAGTCAGATGTATGCAGACCATCTGCGCCCCATATAATTAGCAGCCTCTGTGTGGTGGGAGATCCAAAATGTAGATTTTTAGGCTAAAAATCATCTGTACAATTTGCATTATCTCTAAATTGATAAACAGAAGTGCAAAATGTATCATGAGCTGCGTATTTTGAATGAGATATACCCTATAACCTTCCCTTCGCTTTTAAACATTTACATTACAATCTGCGTAAATGTACCATGTGGGGGTAATAGGGAGCTACACAGATCAGGAAAGACTCAAATGATTCACATATGCAGCATTAGTGCACCTGTTTCAATTAAATATCGGCTAGCTAGATTCCAAAGATTTCCAGTGTTTTATTTTATTAGAAGTGCTTTATAAAAATTAAACCATACAACTTTGGGTAGATGTGCTAAAACAATGTTAAGAGCCCAGCTTTTATTAACTACAATGTCTTATCAGACTAACTTTTTGAAGTACTATAGTATTAAAAACTGACCAGCACAAAAACATTGTTTTGATCCAAGTACACCCAAGTATGCAAGTGTCAATTGTTGACTTTGTGCAATAAATGCAATCCAAATGTGTCAAACATGTGTGCAATCATAAATTAGTTTGGAGACACAAAACAAGCAATGCAGCTACTGCACATCTCAAATTAAGAGTTGTTAATCTCTACCACCAACTCCTCAATCTATCTTCATGAGAAGTGGCTACATAATGGGCACGTGGGCTGAAGTGTAACTTCAGAAGTAAAATTACAAAGAAATAATCTGCAGGATTTCAGATTGCAATATCTAGTCTGTAGGCGATACAACAACAGACTTTGCAACCTCAATACATGTGCAAATGTCAACAGCCTCAAGATGTATTAGTGCCATCTAACCAACTATTCTAAACAGACAAACATAACATTGTAAGTAATGTTCCATTGGTAAGCAATGTTTTTTTTCTTTTTTGGTAAGGAGGTTGTGGCTGCCATATATTCTACTGTATATTGCAGGAAATTATAACTTGTATATATACACACACTATAGAAATTACATTTATATATTCCAATAACTCACTTTTTGTAGTCACTGAACATAGTTTTTACATTAGTAGCAGAATTTAGTGGTGCTGGACCTCCGCTAACACAAATTTGATAAATTCCATCTCCCACAAACCCCAAATTATCAGGTCTGACTACATGCAAAGCGAGTTTTTTGACCTCATTAAAGAACGGGTATGGCAAAATTAGTTTGATGAATATTTAACCTTCTATACACTATTAAATATAACATGTTCATCACACTTTGCATAGAAAACAAAGTAAACTTAATATGCCAACAAAAAAGTCTTCATTTCTGTCTGAATTCTGAGAGACCTTCAACTGAAAAATCTTCAAAGGCTCATTCATTGCAGTGCCCATGCCAATCCTCATATATATTCAATTCTCCAACAAAAATTTACTTGGACTTCAACATCCCAATTATGGCTCATGACACCACTATTTGGAGCCAGGCCTAACTTACATTAAAATTTTCCATTAAAGCTCATTTCTTACTAGTTGCAAATGGTGTGCAAGTCCCTACACTACTGGCTTTTGCATCTCCAGGTGCAGCATCCACTTTTGTATGGGCAGTTGTACCAGCACATTAAATGTTTATTTAGAAAATCATGATTACCTGGGAGAGTTAACAGAACAAGGCCATTGAGAATTACCGTAGAACGTCAACTGAATTTTTGTAAATAACAAAAATACACCATCAATTTGGATTTCAAATATCGCTAGTGCTGCCTGAATGGCCAATTTTGTGACTCAACTATCTGAGGCCCCACTCCCTAAATTCAAATTTTTCACTCAATCCTGCAGACCTTCTATGCTGTGTCAATCTTGATTCTTTGTCGACACAGTCTTGTCCACAACAGCTCTCTAAAACTAGCAATACACCACAAGCAGATTTAAAAAAATATATATTTGACCGATTCCAGTTCTATCCTAAATTGCCAAGAGCATTTACAAAATATTAGCCTTTTATTGCAGCACCAGTCACTTGTGAGGTATAACGTTTGGGGTGGTTGGGGGGGGGGGGGGGGGGAAAGGGGAGGGGGAGGAGAAGAGAAAAGGAGAGAGATATGGGCTTCACATCTCTAAACTGTAATGTAAATTAGCAATAATTTACCCTGCTGCAACTATACAGGGTATAGGTGAGGCCGCACCTTGAATACTGCGTGCAGTTTTGGTCACCTTACTTAAGGAAGAATAAACTAGCTTTGGAAGGGGTACAGACAATTCACTAGGCTGATTCCAGAGATGAGGGGTTACCTTATGATGATAGATTGAGTAGACTGGGTGTCTTTACTCGTTGGGAGTTCAGAAGGATGAGGGGTGATCTTATAGAAACATTTAAAATAATGAAAGGGATAGACAGAATAGAGGTAGAGAGGTTGTTTCCACTGGTCGGGGAGGCTAGAACTAGGGGGCACAGCCTCAAAATACAGGGGAGACAATTTAAAACCGAGTTGAGAAGGAATTTCTTCTCCCAAAGGGTTGTGAATCTGTGGAATTCTCTGCCCAAGAAAGCAGTTGAGGCTAGCTCATTGAATGTATTCAAATCACAGATAGATAGATTTTTAAGTGTTACGGGGAGCGGGCGGGTAAGTGGAGCTGAGTCCACGGCCAGATCAGCCATGATCTTGTTGGGTGGCGGAGCAGGCTCGAGGGGCTAGATGGCCGACTCCTGTTCCTAATTCTTATGTTCTTATTAATGTTGGGGAAGTCCAGAACCAGGGTTCACAGTCTAAGGATAAGGGGTAAGCCATTTAGGACCGAGATGAGGAGGAACTTCTTCACCCAGAGAGTGGTGAACCTGTGGAATTCTCTACCACAGAAAGTTGTTGAGGCCAATTCACTAAATATATTCAAAAAGGAGTTAGATGTAGTCCTACTAGGGGGATCAAGGGGTATGGCGAGAAAGCAGGAATGGGGTACTGAAGTTGCATGTTCAGCCATGAACTCATTGAATGGCAGTGCAGGCTCGAAGGGCCGAATGGTCTACTCCTGCACCTATTTTCTATGTTTCTAATATAACTAGTGATTGGACTAGGTAAATGAAAATAAAAGCATTTAGCAACTTAACTTGCTTGATTGGCATTTACCCACAATTTAGTTGTGAGCAAGTCATTTACAAATGATTGAAGGAAACAAAATGACACGTCAACTGCAGCGGATATTTCCAAATTTAACCAAGTAGAATTGTGTGACAAGAGAAAAGGTAATTTCAGTGAAGTTGAGTGAATACGATGTCACCTGTTTTAGGTCACACCCTTAGCAGCAATGATCAAGATTTCAAAATCAGTCTTTTTTTTTTATAAATTCGTAGCCAATCGTTTCCAATTCTTTGTCAAGTCACAAACGCCAGAGGTCACCCTGCACCAGTCAAGGATCACTCTGCGCCAATGCTCTTAGCCAAAAGGCCTAGAGCCACTGCACCGTTCCTGGAAGTACTGCAATACCAGGTTCGTGCCATGGAGGTGGATGGGTCAGGTCCCCCACACACCTCCGTGGAGGTGGATGGGTCAAGCCATCCCACCCACCTCCTGTTTACAAAAATGTAAGCATATACCTTCCTGACCAGGGAGAAACCACCCGGAGGTCATGGTGGCTGGTCAGGTTAGTTATGCAGATCTTATGATTTAGGAACATGACAGGTGTAGGCCTTTCAGCACCCCAAACTTGTTCTTAAGCCTCAGTTTAGATCTCGAGCTGCAAGATGCTCCCATGATTAACACAGTACAAGGACAATGGTACAGGCACACAAAGCAGACCAATAGGTCAAGCTATAACTTGCTAGATAATTATGCTTTTGCGTGGAATGTTAAGAATAGCAAGAGATCCAATATTTTATCAAACACATTGCTGTAAAGAGTGAATGCACAATACATCCATTAGATATCCGGAAACATTTGACTAGTTTGAAAGTTTATAAATTTACGTTTTGAGAACCGAGTTTCCCTTCTTTTTTCCCATATGCTGCTCGCCTCCAGGAATCATCCTTCATCTGGGACGACGGGGCAGTCCTGGCAGCAGACTTCTCCACATCTACTATCAACGCTCCATGTTTTGCCGACACATGGCCCGTCTGTAGGACAAGATGGACAGAATGAATTTTCCCCCCCTCCTACAAAAAATGGATCACTCCACTATCAGGTGGCATACTGCCCATTAACTCAGACAAGAGTGACAAACTGCGGCTGGAGGATTTAACTCAGCTCATGAACTAAAATTCAAGAGCAGCAGGTTGAGAAGATGATGTCAACAGTAGCCATTAAGTCAGCAGTCCAAAAATATCCCCAAAATCCAGTGCCAGAAAATGAAATATGACAATCAATGTTCCCTCCAAGGTGCGCGGGCACGGCACCCTGCAAGGTCCCGTGCACTGAAATTCACATGCCGCATACAACAGTGAACTGGAGGGAGGGAGGTCCAATACCCACCGCGCGAGCGGCTGGCGAGAGCAGGAAAAAGTGCTGCTGAGCCTGTGAATGGATGGGCCAGTAGGTAGGAACTACGTGTAGGTTATCAGAGATTAGATCGCTGACCAATATTATTTTATCACCAAGTTTTGGGGCTATTCTGTTGGTCTAGCTCTTTTGCTCATGCTCACAGTCGGCGCCAGAAAATCAGGTAGGAACAATAGCCCTCGAATCAAGGCCAGGAGATGAATTAATATTAATGTCTCATTACTGCCTTGATTCGAGGGCTATCTGCGCAGTTAATTCATCCACCTTATTCCGAATACTCCTCGCATGGCAGTGAACGTACAAAAATAACCCCATAAAAAGAGTGGGAATTACCTACTGTGCTTTTCTATGAACACAAATATTAATCGTGTACCATTACTTCTTAATTTGATTGCACTTTCAGCTCTTGCCTGGATGCAATACATTGTTTTGTGGTTGAACTTGTCAGACTGAGGCAGAGACTAGAGCGGCAGAAAGCTAGAAAGTTGCATCAAGGCAGAGTGGTAGAATGCAGCAATGTCCATGAACGTCTTTGTATATTTCCCTAGCATTCAAGCTTGCTCATGGTGCGCACGGTTGCTAGGATACTTGATCCTTGGCTGTTCTGCTAGAGTTACAGTGCATGCAAAGAGGCAGACAACTTCAACCCCTCCCAAACTACACTGATAGAAATCGTGGTGCTGAAGTGAGTGAGGGAGGGTGGGGGAAGAATCAGAGTGCCTTTATAAAAACCAACACAATATAATCGGGGCCATATTAAGAGCGACAGTTAGTGGCGAGGCAGTGATTGAGAGAGAGGGATGTGGGTGCTGACTGGTGTAGTGTGTGCACGTAAAGAGGCGGCTGGAGGCAGTTACAGGAGGATGTGACACCAGAACAGGGAAAGAGCAACATGGATCTAGGCATTGCACAGGCCTGCAGCCGCTTCCTCATCATCTGCTGCAAATAACATCGTCAGCTCAGCCTGACCGACACAGACAAGTCACTAATAGCCACTAAGGAGATCGTTAGCATTTACAATTTGGGGGAGGGTTTATGGGTAAATGTGTTTTGTGTTTTCTTTCCCCCATCCCCTTTTAAAATACAGCATTAGGATCAGGTCAGTATATTTGCAGTGAGGATTATCACTGCTGATTACATGTCCAGCCCCTTCAAGGATCTAGATTTTTGTTTTTCAGAATTGAAAGAGAATGAGGTGACCATGGTCCCCGTAAAAAATCTTTAAAAAAAAAAATCATCTTAAAAAATAGTAAAGTAATTGGTAGACTAATTAGATGGGAGGTGAAAATTTTTCCTCCTCCAAGTGGAGGGGGTCTGGAGCTCACTGAAAGAATGGTAAATGCAGAAATCTACATTGCATTTAAAAAGTACTTGGATATGCACTTGGAAGTGCCATAACCTACAAGACTACGGACCCATAACTGGAAAGTGGGATTGGGTTGGATAGCTCTTTCTGTTGGCTGGAGCGGACACGATGCGCCGAATGGCCTCCTTCTGTGCTGTGAAATTCTATGTTGTACCACCTGGAAACCACAGGGTAATCAAAGCGGTCTAACTAAATGGATAATAAATGAGACACCAGATGCTGAGTTTTTCATTCCCCAGTTTGGCGAGATGAATGGATTTTTACGGTTATTTATGATCTACGCACAGACTTTCAAGGAGTGTGTATCCTCCCCGCTCTTTCGCATCTACAGACAGGAAGCAAAGAGTAGGAGTAAATGGGTAATTTTCAGAATGGTAGGCAGTGACTAGTGGGGTACCGCAAGGTTCTGTGCTGGGGCCCCAGCTGTTTACATTGTACATTAATGATTTAGACGAGGGGATTAAATGTAGTATCTCCAAAATTGCGGATGACACCAAGTTGGGTGGCAGTGTGAGCTGCGAGGAGGATGCTATGAGGCTGCAGAGTGACTTGGATAGGTTAGGTGAGTGGGCAAATGCATGGCAGATGAAGTATAATGTGGATAAATGTCAGGTTATCCACTTTGGTGGTAAAAACAGAGACAGACTATTATCTGAATGGTGACAGATTAGGAAAAGGGGAGGTGCAACGAGACCTGGGTGTCATGGTACATCAGTCATTGAAGGTTAGCATGCAGGTACAGCAGGCGGTTAAGAAAGCAAATGGCATGTTGGCCTTCATAGCGAGGGGATTTGAGTACAGGGGCAGGGAGGTGTTGCTACAGTTGTACAGGGCCTTGGTGAGGCCACACCTGGAGCATTGTGTACAGTTTTGGTCTCCTAACTTGAGGAAGGACGTTCTTGCTATTGAGGGAGTGCAGCGAAGGGTCACCAGACTGATTCCCGGGATGGCGGGACGGACATATCAAGACTGGATCAACTGGGCTTGTATTCACTGGAGTTCAGAAGAATGAGAGGGGATCCCATAGAAACGTTTAAAATTCTGACCGGTTTAGACAGGTTAGATGCAGGAAGAATGTTCCCAATGTTGGGGAAATCCAGAACCAGGGGTCACAGTCTAAGGATAAGGGGTAAGCCATTTAGGACCAAGATGAGGAGAAACTTCTTCACCCAGAGTGGTGAACCTGTGGAATTCTCTACCACAAAGTTGTTGAGGCCAATTCACTAAATATATTCAAAAAGGAGTTAGATGTAGTCCTTACTACTAGGGAGATCAAGGGGTATGGCGAGAAAGCAGGAATGGGGTACTGAAGTTGCATGTTCAGCCATGAACTCATTGAATGGCGGTGCAGGCTCGAAGGGCCAAATGGCCTACTCCTGCACCTATTTTCTATGTTTCTACTTTCCTGAAAGTGTGAACTCTTCTGTCGGGAAAGAGGAGCTTAACAGTCCAGGTGTGAGATGTGAGAGTAGAGGTAGAATGGGGGCCCGTGAGTGTTCAGGTAGATTGCAAAGTGTGAGCGGAGAGGTAGACCGTGCAAGTGTAGAAGTATAATGTGACCTGTTAGGAAAGGTGGATTGTCAATCTTGACAGAATTTTCCATCACTGGAAAACAGAGACAGGAGAAATTTCCAGCATGATGTTGAATAATTATCAACCGTATTTATTTGCATCGTTTTATATATGGTTTAAGTTGTTGTTCTTGTAAAATTTTCCCATGGACTTGCACTCAGGAGTTCATGGCCCGCTCAGTACAAATAAAAATTAGAGGGAACACATTGGACTGAATATGAAGATCAACTTACAATTCAAGTATAGATTTCACCACATGAAGGCTTAAGTGTCAGAACTTTGTACATCTTATCAAAATAATTAACTAAATGTATATCCTACAGATGCACACAATTGTCTTGCTCAAACAAATGACCACTCACTTGCATGAATCATTAAAAGTTACAAGAGCTATGCGCAGCATTTGAAACTGAAACCAGTATCAAACTTTATATCAAACAATTTCTCAAACTTTTCTTCAGATCACTCCAGTATTCAACCATAATGGGTACAACATCTCAAATCCGGCAACCTCGGGACTAAGACCGTGCCAGTTTTCAGATTTTTCCAGATTTCGGACAAGAAAATCAATAGCCTATCTTAGGCTTATTGAATGGATAAGAGAAACAAGGAATACATGAAGTAGAATAAAGTGCATTATTCTAAAGGTAAACATAAGGATAAAATAAAAAGCATTTAAAGTAAATTAACTATTTATTACAAATGATATGCAGTACTGAGCATTTGAGAGCTGCTGCGATGAAGACGTCATACTTCGCCAGCACTGCCTCTTCCTATACGGTTGCCACTTTACATTCGAAAGCCAAATTCAATGAATGAGATACATGAAATAAAATATGAAAAGGAATGGGTCAGGTCGGGTCGAGGGTCATTCGGCAAGACTCGGACCAATCGCAGACCATTTAACACAGCGGCGAAGCTGATAACTAGTTCGGCCCGCCGGTTTTTGGACAATTAATTCCGGATTTTATTTTACTGAATATCAAATGGGATTCTCTCAAAAATGGACTGTTTTCAGACAATTCCAATTTTCAGACAGCCAGATTTGAGACATTGCACCTGTATTTGCTTAATTAAAACATCTCAATGTGTGCTAGTAACTTTCAAGCATTCTTTCACTCCTCAGAAAAAAAGTCAATCCTACAAGCCGCATGCATTCATGAAGCACTATGTGTTATTCACCCCTCGCCAATGAATTATACATGTATTTTAAAATAACCTACTCTACTTCCTGCATGGCGCTTTCGGCTGGACATTGGAGAATGACTACGGCTCCTTCTCCGTGATCGATACTCGGGTGTGTAAGATCTGCTGCGGGATCGCCTTCTATGTGAATGAGAGCGTGATCTGGAGCGTGAATAACGTCGGTGTGAATGTCTTCGGGAGTGAGATCTGGTAATAAGATTGTAAAAACACAGCTGTTAGTATATTTTCATAAACATATAGCACACAAATTTATGATATAACCAACCGTCCAAGTCTGTATGAACATTTTTCTTTTATGTTCCACCTTTCATTAATAAAGGCTTTTTCAAGTGTGCCAGTGTTTAATTCTAGCAAGAAATAAAAGTAAACATTTAGCTGGTCACAAGAATTCAGTCTTTTGGAGTGCTGGATTAGGTCTGCATGCCACATCAGACCTGGATAAGACTAGTTTAGGCTCCTCGCATTCCACCACACTGGTTTCTATGTCATCTGCCTATGCACATCTGAAGTTATTCTATGTAGGCACAGTTTTAAAAAAAAACTGCGCAAGATCAATATCTGCTGACTGAAAAATGCATGAATTAAAATTTGCATGTATTTAAATTTTTTATAATAGATGCCAAGATTTAATCATGTTTTTTTAAACAGATTATGTTTTAAGACAGTCAGCAAAATAAAATTAAGATATTGTTCATTTTTGTAGTGCATTTGAAATGAGTCATGACCAAAGGAACGAATATAAGCAAAAAAAGATTGCATTTAATATCTAGATATTGAATTTTTGCCTCTGATTCAGACACTGAACTGCTCCTCAAAAGGCCCTTGGGTAATGTTGCATCAAATAGCAAGCATGCATCTTGACTGACATCTTAGTAACGGTCGTCGCATGACAGCATAAGCATGTCGCCTCCATTCACGTAGAAAGAAATTATATGAATACTTAAAAACTTAATTGCAAATCAAAAGAAAACATTAGCCCTCAAAGACCTTCAAAGAAAAGCATGCAATTCAGAGGCCAGATTAACAGTGAAAAATGGTACTGTCGTGTGGATGCCATTGAGCAATCAGCAACATTATAGGCTTACTGTATATAGACACATTGATATGCATTAAGGCACTCAGTTTTTTTTTAAAGTAAGGTAGATTATACTAATTATACCTACCTGCTAAATAAAAGCACTTACCTAGACTTGGACCTTGAGCGGGAGCGAGATTCTGAACGTTTTGAGGTCCTAGATGGACTACGAGAAGCAGAACGGCTTTCTGATTTTACACGGCCAGCACTCCCACTTGGAGATTTTGATGGTGAGCGGGACTCCTGGTATGATAGAACAAAGTTATTTATTGTACTACACAAAATATAAGATTGTTAAACCTTAGTAGCGAGCCTCTACAATTCAGATACTGTCTCAGGTGTAGCAGAGGGACAAAATGGTTAAGTATCCTTCACTAATTTCATTTTGGCCCCTTCTAAAGCACAAAAAACTTCAACCCATAGCAAGTACTGCACATTCCTAAAGAATACACATTCCCTACAAATATACCTAATCACCAACATTCTATGAAACTTTCTTAAATAGTCATGCATTTTATGCTAAAACTTGAGCATACAGACACGTGAACATAAACCATACATTACTTAACCTAGGACACATTCAATCTTCCAGATTCTTTTAATTTTCCAGATTCTTTTAATTTTCCAGATTCTTTTAATTTTAGTTCACTCTTGCTTTCTATTTTCTTCATTTCTTCATTTTCAGAGTTTTCATACTCCGTGTATTCTTCCCAATTCAAACAATTCATTAATGCCTTATAAAAGCAAGCTCTTCTATCTGACCAATCTTCTGTTCATTTCCCATTCAAATTTTATTTTCTGATCTGCAATACTTGTGATTGATTAGCCTTCTGTTATCTTGATTATTCTTCCATATTCTTGGAAAATACTCTTCCATTTCTTCAATATTAACCTTAATGGAAAAAGAACATTCAGTAGGATGAAGCATGGGGTTACAATCTGCTGGATTTGTACTATAGCCTACCATCTTTCTAACTAAACACCAGCAGATGTAATAATTCCAATACTTTTAATAAAAAAAGTTCCTGCATAAAATGCCTGCAACAAATATGTAGTCCTCTGGTTTTACTGTGTTTAAAGTTTTAAAAATACTGTTACACAAAAAGGACTATCTAATTAACTTGAGAAACTGCCTTGAAATTGCAATTTTTTCCTCCTCACTCTTCCAACAAAAAAATGTTCCCGGAGGAAAAATTTCAAACTGCACAGTAATACTTTTGTGCCTTGTACAGACAAATCAGGAAGTTGTGATTTAACTCATTTGGAAAGAGACATTTTCTGGTGATTTCTGGACATCACTATCAACTAAATTTTTACTATCAACTAAATAGTGGAATATATTTGTCCTGAAAACGCAAGGTTGCCATTAATTTAGATTGGCTAGAAACATGGCAATAATTCTATTACCCTTAATTATTAGTAAAGAAAGATGTTACAATAGGCGTTTAAAATAGTTACACCACTGTAACCCAATCTTAAGTTCAAACTAATTTATAATGCATTTGTGTCTCCTGGTCACGTGGCTGTACAGATTCAAAATCAAAACCTTGCCGTTGCAATTTTGAGGCTGAACTAATTCCAGTTTCCCATTGTCATTTCCTCAAAACAGTAGCTGGTAACATCAGAAATACTGGGACAGGAAAAAAAAATACACGTTCTGACCTACAACCAGTAAACTTTGTTTAAATGAACAGAACTGTCAACTAATTGCACACCAATATTCAAACTCCTCTAGAAGATAGGATTACAAAGTGCCAAGTACCTCAGTATCTCAATGGTTAAAGTAATTATTGCCAATTAATGCTCAGCTTCAAAGCAGTCAAATGAGTTATGGCCACTGTAAAGATAGAATGTTTCCTACATTACAACAGTAACTACACTCTCAAAGTACTTAATTGGCTGTAAAGTCTTTCAGACGTCCGGTGGTCGTGAAAGGCACTATATAAATGCAAGTCTTTCTTTTTTAAAGCGGTGAGTGGAAGAACATTCCAACCCATACCTTAAAGCTTAGTTTGTTTTGGTGAAAGTTATGCTCAAGGCAACTGAATTCTCCCCCACCCCAACTTTTGTACCGAAAGTCAGCATCTCCCCCAACTTATGTACCTATAAGTCAGTATCAAGAACTCCCAAATCCAGGTATAGTCTGGAAGGATGAAGTTCCTGCTACATTACCCCAACTAATTATCCGCATCCTCAGAAATGACACCAATACACTAGTGTTGACTCCTCTGTAACCTTCAGCCAATTTATGCTGCCAAATCGCTTCCACTATGCAAAGAACTGCGTCGGTCAGAGGCTTCAATTTAGGCATTGCAAATTATGAACAAGACTGCAAATATACATTAAAAGATAGAATTATGAAACTCAATCCCCCAAATTAAAAATCCTCCAATCCCATGCAATAAAAAAATGTTCCATCAATTCATTATAAACAAAAGAAAGAGTAGAATAGGTTTCTTAAAACACCAATCAAAATCCCAGAATCTCTTAACAGAATTTGACATTCAAATCACCATAAAAGGTGGTCCCAGTAATGGAGATGGAAAGGAATAGGAGACAAGAGACTTTCCCAACATTTGATTTAAACCCAAAAGTAGCACCTGGCACTATTTTAAAACTCAGTCAGCTGAATAGGTTGACTTACTTCTCTCAAAATGATGTCACTAATTTAACTACTTTCCATGCATATGACATATGTAATTTATAATGGGTACATATTCAGAGAGTTCAGATTTATGAATCTATATCCAAAACAATGTCAAAGAAATAGCCTCTATTAATGTGAATTATTTGATATGCTATTAGTTGACGACAATCTGATCACTAATGTACATATTGAATCTGGAATACATCAAAAACCATATCTGCACACACTGCCCCTCTGCATCCTTTGACTTTCTATTGCCATGTTGGTCACACTGCCTCTTAAATAAAATATTAACCATTTAAAGGAGAAATAAAAGCATGCACCACTTTTATTGCCAACTTTTCTAACGGAAAACATCACACCATGTAAATGCACCACTCTGCACTGGCTTTCCACAATTCATTTCCACTTCGCATTTTCAACCCCACTGTAACTTTTCATGTCCAGTGGGTTTAGTCCAAAAAAATTTTAATCCAAAAATTATATTCCATAACATGATTAGACTTTTACATTGATTTGTCTTTTACGTGTTTTAATGCCGTCATTATATATATTTTTAATTTAGAAGGCCTCAGTCTTTCCCAGAAGCCTGGGTGTGAACTTTATATTTTTTTCTGAGCGCACAAGACGGAGAGAAGATAGTTTGTTTCCTCACTCCAATTCAAATTCCATTTTAAAAACAGGTTTAAGTTTGAAGGCAAACAAAGCCTCTGGAGGAAAACAGATAGGGAGAGGGAGGGAGGAAGAGGGGTTACGGCGACAGTGGATCAAGGATACAGGGAGGGGCAGTGGTGACCCGAGTTGGCTATTCAAAGGGAAAGAGATGGGGTAACGTTAACAAGGGGGTGGTCAGAAACGGAATGGGTAATGGAAAAGTAAATGGGTACAGATCACAATCAGTAAGCGCAACTGATTGGGGGAGGGGACAGGAAAGGAGCTGCCGATGACTAGTTTCTTCATAATCCCAACCCAAAATGCAGCCATCAAGGACTCCTTTCGCTGACATCACTATTACACCCACCACCTCTCCTCCAAATGGAGAGAAGAAAAAAAAAGAAATCAAAGCAGAAGAGAAGACAGGAGAAACAGCAACACAGACATCTGAGACAGACAAGAGTGACCATATTCTTGGTCTTACTGTGCCAATTTTTTATTATCCATTCGTGGAATGTAGGTGCCGTTGTCCAACAACTTTCATTTATATAGCGCCTTTAATGTAGCAAAACTTCCTATGGTGCTTCACAGGACTGTTATCAAACAATATTTGACATCGAGCCATGAGGAGGATATTAGGACAGGTGACCAAAAGCTTAATCAAAGAGGTAGGTTTTAAGGAGCATCAAAGGAGGGAAGAGAAGTAGAGACGTTTAGGGAGGGAATGCCAGAGCCAAAGGTCTGGGCACCACCAATGGCGGAGCGATTAAAATCGGGAATGCGCAGGAGGCCAGAATTGGAGGAGCGCAGACATCTCAGAGGGTTGTAGGGCTGGAGGAGGTTACAGAGATAGGGAGGGGCGAAGGCATGGAGGGATTTGAAAACAAGAGGGGTTTTAAATTGAGGTGCTGCCAGACCGAAAGTCAACGTAGGTCAACGAGTACAGGGATGACAGAAGAACGGGACCTGGTGCGAATACGGATGGCAGTCTTGGATGAGTGTTCATAGAGTTAATGGACAAGGTCGCCATTTGTTGCCCTAAGTGTCTTCTGTTCTATACAACCGAGTGGCTTAGTTGGCCACTTCAGAGGGCATGTAAAGGTTAAACCATGTTGGTGTGGGATTAGAGTCACAGACAGACTGGGTAAGGACAGCAGGTTTTGTTCCCCAAAGACATTAATGAGCCAGCTGGGTTTTTACAACAATCCAAAAGTGCTCTGGTCACTTACTGAAGATAACATAGGAACAGGAGTAGTCCATTCATCTCCCTTGAGCCTGTTCCACCATTCAAATCAGATCACGATTGCTCTTTATCTTAACTCCATCTACCGGTCTTGGTTCCGTAACCCTTAATACACTTGCCTAATAAAAATCTATCAATCTCAGTTTTGACATATTCAATTGACCTTTGGGGTCAATCAGCTTTGGGGTGGAAGAGACGAATGAAGTGCTTTCTAACACCCCTGAACGGCCTTGCTCTAATTTTAAGGTTATGCTGCCTTGTTCTGGATACTCGCACCACAGGAAACAATTTATCACTTTCTATATTGAAGAGAATACCAGTCTAGTCTATGCAACCTGTCCTCAATTTAACTCTTAGCCCCAATATCATTCTGGTGAATCAGCACGTCAAACCCCTCCAAAGCCAATATATCTTTCCAGAATGCAGTGCCCAGAATCAACGCAGTAGTATTGATGGGAGCTAATCAGAGCGCTGTACAGCTATAACAACTTTCACCTCTTTGTATTCGAGCCCCCGAGATAAAGGCCAACATTCCATTCAGCTTTTAAATTATTTTTTGTACCAGCCCACTAGATTTTAGTGATTATTTTATTTGAACCCCTAATGATCTCTACTATTTCAGTTCCTATCTTCGTGTCATTTAGATAATTCTCTGACCCATCTTTCTTGGCTCCACTTTTTTGTAATGATTAGTCAGGTAACAACCATTACACTACTATACATTGCTGTGAGGTCAACAAATAAAATGTCAAATTGTCTCCAACCAATATCTGATCAAATAATTCACATCAATAGAGGTCATAGCTTTGACAACGGTCTGAATGTAGATGAACAATTCTCCGAAAAGCTTGCCTGAAAAAACACAGGCATTAGATATAGACGAACACAAGAAGACAGAAGCACTGGCAGGTATGCCTTTTGACAAGGATTGTTTTAGTAACTGATCCACTGGTAAATTATAAGCTAAATGGTTTGCAATAGTAATTTAGACTGCGAAGCCCACAATGCATCAGGTGGAGTAAATGATGCACTACTGAAGCACACCAATCAGGAAGGTCTCACTTTTTATAAACTTTAATTTATTGTTATTTTTGCTAAAGAAAATTTTACTCAACATCTGGCTGAACTATACCTGGGAATACTTGACACTCGGTGCCCAAAATTCCCAGCAGTGAAAATACAACTTTTGAGCAGTAAAATTCACCAAAATACACTTGTTCAAATACAATCAATCCATCTATTTCATCAGTTGAAACCACTCAGCTTATTACTTAGGCGCGTTCACATCTCCTTCAACACAAAATATTCATGACTAAGACTAAATTAATGCACCATTTACTAATTGAACTGTATGGAGTATCCATTTACTGAGCAGAGGCATGGTAGTGAATACTAGCATTTCATTTTATACTTAATAGAACTGTAGAATTAATTTACAATTATAATAATTCTATAGAATAACTTTTCCATTTGCTGTTGAAAGATAATCAGAAAAATATTTAATATTTTATTTCAAAGTTTTTATAATCTATGAGGGGTCTTCTAACCCAATTATGCCCATCCCTTGATACTGCTGCATATATTGCCAGTACAAATTTTATCCCAATTAGGTGGCAATCTAAGCCAAAAAAGTTACTTTGGAATAAATGATTGCAGCCACTCCAAGAGACATGTGGACTGCCCTCATAAGTCATCAAGGTGCCTCTGGGTGCTTGTTTAGATTTTAAATTATTACTCTTTATGACAGCAGAAAAAGTTAAATGGAAAGTTTGCTCCCGCAAGTTAGGAGAGCCCCACCCTTTAAGTGGTACTTGCTTTTCTTTTTCTTTTTATACAGTCAACATTTTATTTAAGGATTAATTTTCCCCTATTAATTCTCCCTCTGCCACAATACTGCTATTCCGATGGCAGGGGACCCCATGATTAAGTACATTTCCACCAGCCCTTATGTACTTCTTGCATGTGGGGGCATTTTTGACAAGAGTCTGGAACATGAGCTTTGACAGACTGCACATCCAAGGGACCATTATTATAGCCAAACTCAAACAAAAGCACTGATTTATTTCCCGTTCCTAATCCGGGGTACAAAGACCAATTATAGCATTTCTCCACTCGCTTTGCAGTCCTCAAAAGGGTAAACGTTTAACAGTATTTCTGCCTACCTACCCCTAAGATTATGACAAAATGTTAACTACTTTGAAATCAATATATTGTAATGGCATTCTATCACTTCTCTCCCCTAAAAGTGCTACATTTTCAAATGTTAACAGTTGGGTGGAAATCTCAAACAATCCAAAACCATTATAAAAGAAAATAACAAACACATTTGTATTTTACCACCATTATGCTCAGTTTTAGTATTGCCCTCCAATGAGAAAATTACACATGACATCAGCAACTTGTGTAAAACTATAAAGTTATTTAATACCATCTGCTGCAGCTTTCTTTAAAAAATTATGCTTTTTGATAAAATGTCACTGAAATCAGGAATAAAAAGCTTTGATCAACTAAGATTAAGTAAATTATTCTATATCCCTAATACTATTAGTTTAAAACGAGGAGCTTCCATTCTCCCCCTCCCCCCCCGCAACCCCAGAATGATGATGTAATATTCCAACTCTGAACCCAATATTCAGAAGGAGTCTAATAGGTTTAGCTGGAAAATAAAAATTAAATAAGCTTAACTGCACTGTTATAACTTACAAATCTATTTTTTAATATAAAAAGGACATTAAGATTGAAGACATGGAAAACGGTTTGTGCATTTCAAAAGGCTAAACTTATTCCAGTAAGTCAGTAAATATTCACCATTATAAAATAAAGTTGAAATATGGGAAGATAGTTTATAGCAAAGTGCACATTAATTTTACCTCAATAAAAATGACTTATTTTCCATTAGAATTATCAATATTAGGGTATAGTTCAACAAGTAAATGCACCATATTGCCCAGTGCTGAATGGTCCAGAGTTAAGTCTCTGATCTGTATTAAGTTGGCAAAATCTCATTTAAGAATTCTACCTGGTTTCCTTTCATTGCTCCCTGCTATAAAGTGCATGTGTAAAGACATCATTGGCTTTGGTGTCCCCACATTAAAACAGCATGTCAACATTCATCATTTAGACCACGAGCACTCAACTTATTTTCAAGGGCTGCAACTCTGATTTCCCTCAGTGTATTTTCAAAAGACTTCAATTTTCTTGTTTTGACAAAAACTCACCCCTGGATCCCAACTACAGCAACATCCCAGAAGTGGCAGACTATGAATTGAAGCCCACTGATGGATACTGATGAGGGTGCAGTGCTAGACTAGATTACAAGAATTTGGGCAAATCACAAGATGGCTGTCTGCACCAGTGGAACTGTATCCCACCATGAGCCACCACCTTCAGGGAAAATCGGCAGAATGGGTACTAAATGGCTTACAGCTGTAAGTTTATCACAGCACAAGGGGCAAGATAAAAATACAATAAATATTTCTAGCAGAAATGTGCCAAATAAGATGTTAGCTTAAAGAGAAGGCAATGTGCATACACTATCTTGAAACGGTCAAATATAATTAAGATGCACTTTGCTTACTCTCCACTGGAATGTACTTCCAACAGCCAAAGTACACTGTCGGAATCAGAATGCGCAAGTGTTTTAAAAAAGACTGACCACTGGGTGGTTTAAAAAATATTCAACATTTTGTGTATAATTACTTTATTGGTTCAACGGTATTTTTCAGCATTGTGAACTGAAAGTTCTTTACCAACAACAGCTCATTTATTCTTGAATCAAATTACTTCGTGCTATAATGTCTACAGGACACATTGGGGTTCAAGAAACATTAAGGCAGGACAATGAAAATGTTACCATCATAGTATTAGGTCTTTTATCACCATCAATACTGGACTTTATTTATACTATAGGCCTCACCATCCCAGCAGCTCTCTGCATTAAAAAAACACTCCATGCATTTTTTTGCACCCCTTACCAACATCTCATCACTAGGAATACTGGGAGCAATAGCAGAAACAAGATAGAATGTGATAAATATCAAGAACTATACGAAATCAAAGGCACTAAGCTGGTGTTGGACTACTCTAAACCGGAGTGTGGCAACACATTTGGGATTGCGCCTCAAAGTATTGGGCAACGCTATTCATGACAATCATTCCTCAACTTGAATGCTGACAAAACTCAACATGATTAGAAGGAGTAAACTACCAAAGTAGGAAAATCTGGTTTCTAATTTTATGAAAGGAATAACTGGGGTCAAAAAGAATAAATACTCCCGACACTTTCAAGCCCATTTGCAGATCCCAAAATTATGAACAAAAAGTATTGGATTTTACCATGGTAGTAATCATTTTAGCACTTCGCTTAACTTCGAATATTGGTACAACAGCCCTGAATATACGCGCGCCTTCGGCTCATTTCGATCAACTTGTACCGTATTCATTGGTCTGCAAGTTATATTTGAAAACGATGACTGAGTCACCTCTAGGGTTGAACCATGTTAATACTGAGGTTGTACTGTCAGGCTGGGCTGACTATCTGGGGTGGGGGTGGGGGAGCAGAGTCCGCCAACTGCTAGCACGCGGCCCGGCGGTTTGCGCTCCTCTTTTAGAACCAGTTTAAAGCGATGTTCAAAAGTCAGGATCGGATTAGAACAGACAGGAAGAGAAAAGCAGAGATGGCAAAAGACAACCGAGACTAAACCGAACCCCCCCCCCCCCCCCCAAACCAACGGGAGGGACGAAAGAGATCGACAAAGACCTCGAGGGCCCGCCCGTGCCGCAGGAGGCCACGACGTGTAAACCGACTTTAAGATCGGTTACATTTTACAATCACGAAAAAATGTTAAATAAAAACCGTTAAGCATTAACTGACGCCCCTCCCTTGGCCCGAACTCTAGGTCCGAGGCCTGTGTCTAACCCGAAGCCTGTGGCCTCGCTCGGCGCCAATCGCCCGCCGCATTCAGGAAGCGCCACGTTAGGCCCGGGCCTCGCCGCCCCAACATCGCTCCCGTTTCCATTTTGTTTCATAAATACATAGATATATAAAATCGTCTTCTCTCAAGTTATCAAATCCTTCTTATTTCTAAACAGTTCGCTCCACTCACCCTCCCCTCGTAGGCTGTCTCGTCGATGTCGCTCATCTTTGCTCGTGGAAATTGTGGAAGTAAAAAATATATATTTCTCTGGAGATGAAATAAAAGAAACCGGTTTTTTTTCCTATATGACCTGTGGGTACGGTGCGGTAAGGTACGGAGCTGAGACTGACTCTGGCGGACACCGGCCGCTGGCGCTCTCTCGGCTGCGATCTTCCCTCAAGATGGCGGCGCTGCCCCTGCCCGAGCCTGGCCTCTGTGACGTCACAGAACAACCGCCCATCTCCATGGAGCCGCGCGCGATTGTCTCTTAAAACTAATAACTGTTTTTCAAAGTTAATTAAACCATATCCGAGAACTACTGTCAGATTGCATCAAACACGGTTTACACACTCAAAAAGTTTTTTTTTTGTAACACCCCCCTCAACCGGCCCTTGGTACCTTGAGACAACACATGACGTATTCTTTCTGGCTGGCTGTTTTTTTCAATCAGGAGAGTGGCGAGCGGGAAATGGCAGGCGTTGCGCAACGGTAAAATGGAGGCGGCGCGGGAGCGGAACAAAGAGCCACTTTCAAATGTCTGCCTTTATAACCGCCAGTCCAGCTATGTGGCGCTTCCCATCTGTTTCACAGATGTTCGGAACTAACTTGTCCCAGACTTTGAGTCCCTCTTTCCCAGTGTCTCTGGAGGCTACAACTTCCATTAATATTAAACAACAGAAGTCAGTGAGCCAACACCAACCAGGACAAAGAGGGCTGGCACTAGGTTCCAGCTGCCAAGAATACACGGAGAGTTAAAAGAACTACTGTTTTGCCATTTCTCCACTGTCTGGAAATAATTGTGTCCCAGAACCCGGGCCTATCAAATCTCATTCGTTGGGAATTAAATCGAACCTATTTTGATATGTTTCTTATACACAGAGGACTGGGAGAGGCAAATGGCGTTCAGAAATAGGGGGGATCAGACAGGGGAAAATGCAAGGCAGTCTAAGATGGGTTGGAAGTGCATGTGCGGAAATGCACGTAGTGTGCTGTAAAAAGTTGGTACTACTACTTTGTGGAGCAACAACTCTATTTCTATATTTAGGTGGTGAAGCCAGATAATTGAGTCAGGAGTAGCGGAGTTTATTGCTGTGATGCTTCCTTCGTATTTGTGAATCAGCATCGAGTCATTATATGTTCCAGAGTTTGTTCCGGGTGACCACAATCGCACACTGGAGAGTTTTTAATTCTCCATTTATGCGTTGAGTATCCGCATCTGCCATGGCTTGTGCGGATGCTGTTTAGGGTTCTCCATAAACTTTGCAAAAGATTGAAGCTAGGGGTCTATCACGAGGTGTTTGTTTGCGACTTCTTGTGAATTCCATTCGGTTTTCCAAGCATCATCAGGGTTGAAGTTGCATTGTCGAAGGTAAGCTTTTTAAAAATTTCAAAATATACTTTATTCATATAAAAAATTTGCACAATACATTGGAAGACAGTTCAGTACATTTGGATGGGGTCAGCAAATCCATGCAATGCATTTGGATGCTAACGGCAGTTCCGTTCAATAGATTTGCTTGTTTTACATTTCGAGGTACATTTCAGTACAATCCAGGATACATTTTAATACAGTCATCATATTGCTTTACTAGTGGCACTATACGGTACACGGAATGGGTGAGGGTACAGCTACATTTCTTTGCAACATACATTACTAAACAGAACTTGCATTATACATGGCACCACACAGGTTTTTTCAGATCATGGTGCTCTATACAAAAAGTTTACAAGTACAACCCGAGGGGAGTTTTATACTGATTCCAGCCCCTGGGTTTATCATGGCGGAAGGGCTTTAAACTGTGGCTCTTCCCCACCATGCCTTTGCGGCGACTGCACCAATTTTTAGTGCGTCCCTCAGCACGTACTCCTGGATCTTAGATTGCGCCAGTCTGCAACACGCAGACGTGGACTTCTCCTTGCTCTGGAAGACCAGCAAGTTTCGGCAAGAGCAAAGTGCGTCTTTCACCGAGTTGATGGCCCTCCAGCAGCAGATGATGTCTGTCTCGGTGTGTGTCCCTGGGAACAGCCCGTAGAGCACAGAGTCCTGTGTTACGGAGCTGCTTGGGATGAACCTCGACAGCAACCACTGCATCTCCATCCAGACCTGCCTTGCAAAGGGGCAAACCCAAAGGAGATGGATGACAGTCTCGTCCGCACCACAGCCAACTCGGGGGCAGAGTGCCGTGTCTCTGAAACCCCGGCTGTGCATGAAGGGTCTGATGGGTAGGGCCCTCCTCAACGCCAACCAAGCTACGTCTTGGTGCTTGTGTGAAAGCTCCGGCGATGAGATGTTCTACTAGACGAGTTCGACAGTCTGCTCGGGGAACCACCCGACAGGGTCCACCCTCTCCTTTCGTAGGGCGTCCAGGACCTTACTTTATGGCCTTGTGGTCAAAGGGTTTTTTTCTGAAAAGCTTTTCCACGAAGGACAGGTGGACAGGCATGGTGCAACTGGTGGGGGCGTTTCACGGCAGCGTGGCCAGACCCATCCTTCGCCACACCGGGGACAGGTAGAACCTCAGCACGTAGTGACACTTGGTGTTTGCGTACCGGGAGTCGGTGCACAGCTTGATGCAGCCGCACACAAAGGTGGCCATCAGGATGAGGGCCATGTTCGGAACATCTTTTCCTCCACTGTCCAGAGATTTGTACATCGTGTCTCTGCGGACACGGTCCATTTTGGACCTCCAGACAAAGTGGAAGACGGCCCGGGTGACTGCCGCAGCACAGGAGCGTGAGATAGGTCAGACCTGCACCACGTACAACAACACCGAGAGCACCTCACTCCTGATGACCAGGTTCTTTCCTGCGATGGAGAGGGAGCGCAGCTTCCACCATCCCAGTTTTTGTTTCACATTGGCGATACGCTCTTCCCAGTTTTTGGCGCACGCCCCGTCTGCTCCGAACCATATTCCCAACACCTTCAGGTAATCTGGCTTAACGGTGAAGGGAATAAAGGATCGGTCGGCCCAGTTGCCAAAGAACATGGCCTTGCTTTTGCTGCGATTGACCTTCGCTCCCGAGGCCAGTTCAAAATGGTCGCAGATTGTGACTGACTGCGGATCCGAGCAAAAGACGGTGACGTCGTCCATATACAGGGTGGTCTTGACCTGAGCGCCTCCGCTGCCTGGGATCGTCACCCGTCTAATGCTCGCATCCTTTCTGATGTACTCGGCAAAGGGTTCGATACAGCACACAAACAAGACAGAGGAGAGGGGACAGCCTTGCCTGACTCCAGACCTGATCGGAAAGCTTTCAGTTTCCCACCCGTTGATTAGAACTGTGCTGCTGATGTCTGTGTAGAGCAGTTGGATCCAATTGCGGATATCCTCCCCAAACCCCATCTTGGAGA
Source organism: Pristiophorus japonicus (assembly GCF_044704955.1). NCBI lineage: Eukaryota > Metazoa > Chordata > Chondrichthyes > Pristiophoridae > Pristiophorus > Pristiophorus japonicus. The sequence continues at coordinate 128,234,484 of NC_091981.1, read as the reverse complement.
GCACGTCCATCAGGTACGTGTGCGATATCCTGTCAAAGGCCTTCTCCTGGTCCAAGCTGATTAAACAGGTGTCCACCCCCCTGTCCTACACGTAGGCAATCGTATCCCTGAGTAGCGCGAGGCTATCAGAGATCTTCCTGCCGGGACCAGCGCAGGTCTGGTCCGGGTGGATCACCAGCTCCAGAGCAGACTTGACCCTGTTTGCAATGACCTTTGACAGAATCTTGCAGTCCACATTGAGCAGCGAGATGGGCCGCCAATTTTTGATTTCCTCCCCATCCCCCTTCTGCTTGTAGATGAGGATGATGATGCGTTTCCTCATTGATTCTGACATGCTGCTGGCCAGAAGCATACCCCCGTACACTTCCAGCAGGTCTGGGCCCATCCAGTCCCACAGAGCCGAATACAACTCGACCGGTAAGCCGTCGCTTCCGGGAGTTTTACTCGTCACAAGGGACTGGACGGCCTTTGTCATCTTGTCCAGAGTTAGCGGGTGGTCCAGACTCTCCCGCTCGCTGTCGTTTAAGACCTCTGAGATAGACGACAGGAAAGACAGGGAGGCTGCGCGGCCTGTGGGCTTGACAGCGTACAGCCCGGCATAGAAGGATTTGCTGATCCTCAGCATGTCGGGCTGTGAAGACGTCACAGAACCATCTTCCTTTAGGCTGCTGATCACAGAGCTCCCCCTGCGTACCTTTTGGAAGAAGAAACGCGAACACATCTCATCCTGCTCGATGGAGCGAACTCTGGAGCGGAAAATGATTTTTGAGTACTCTGAGGCAAAGAGCGAGGCTTGCTGGCCCTTCACCTCTTGGAGTTCCTCCGCGACATCGACCCCCATCGACTGCAGCAGGAGCAGGTTTTGCATGCTCTTCTGGAGTTGGGATAATTTCCTCTGTCTCCCTCTCGCCTCCTGAACACCTTTGAGGATGAAGAACCTCTTGATGTTTGTCTTGATTGTTTCCCACCAGTGCATCGGGGAATCACAGAGGGGTTTTATGGTTCTCCAACCTTTGTAATCCCTCTTGAGTTCCTCAACTTTTTCCGGGGTCAACAGTTTCACGTTGAGCTTCCATATCCCCCTGTCAACTTTCTGGTCTTCCTGTGGGAGGCAGCCGGCCAATAGGAGACAGTGGTCAGAGAAGAACACCGGCATGACATTGGTGGATCTGACCTTGAGTATGTGGGACACAAACAGGAAGTCTATTCTGGAACGGACGGACCCGTCTGGTCTCGACCAGGTGTATCTGCGCGGTGCTCCATCTGAAGGGTTGCTGAAGACGTCGCACAGCTTGGCATCTTTTACCACGTCCATCAGGAGTTTGGATGTGGTGTCCAGTTTGCTGTCGGCTCTGCTGGATCGTCCAGCCGCATCAATGATGCAGTTGAAATCACCGCCCAGAACGACCGGTCTGGATGTCGCCAGCAGCAGTGGGAGCTGCTGGAGTAGGGCCAGCCGCTCGCTTCTGAGAGGCGAGGCATACACGTTAATTAGCCTTAGAGGAACATTTTTATATAATACATCTGCTACGAGGAGGCGGCCGCCCACCACCTTCTTAACTTCGGTGATGGTGAAGTGGTCGCCCCGCAGCAGAATGCCCAGGCCGGAGGAACGGCAATCGGTGCCTCCTGACCAGACGGATGGTCCGTGGGACCACCATTGCGACCACTGCCGGTAACTGCTGAAGTGCGGCAGGCCGCACTCCTGAAAGAATAGCAGGTCTGCCTTGACCTCGGCAAGGTACCCCAAGGTGGAAACACATCGCGTAGTTGACTTAATGCTACGCACGTTAATGGATGCAATCTTTAAACCCATTTTTAAATTGGTGGTTACAATCCAAAAATTACATTCAGATCACGCAGTCCTTTGGCCCTGTGGGTTGTTCCCGTATACATAGGTTAACTTTAAACTTTTCTACTGCACCTTGGCTGAGATATGAGTTGTCCTCTGCCTTGGGGATGGTTCGACCAGGGGACGCCAGCAGTGTGAATGGGGGGGGGTCCTCCATGTCAACTGGGCTGCCCTCGCCTGGTGTTGGTTGTTCCTTGTGTGCATCCCCTATGGTGTCGTCGCTCTCAGCGTTCTGGAGTTGGGATGCATCTGTCACTTTGTCGCTCCCAGAGATCCGGAGCGGGGGTGCATCGGTTGCTTCTTCACTCCCGGAAATCCAGAGCTGGGTTTCATCCGTTGCTTTGTTGCTCCTGGAAATCCGGAGCGGGGGTGCATCGGTGACATCACTGCTCCCGGGATCCCGGAGCTGGACTGCACTGGTCGCATTGGTGTGTTGCCTCTTCTTCTGCTGGTGGTAGTGAGGGCTTTTGCCTCGCCCTTCATCATGAGCTGCAGCCACTGCTGTCCGTCATGGACTCTAGCTGACTTTTGCCTCTCGTTTCTGCAGGAGGCCCCCTTTCCTTTGACTTGCTGGCCGCCTTCTTCTTGACGAGCTGCCATTCCTGTTTTCCTTCTGCTTCTGCTCCCTCCTCTTCCATGAACTCGGTGTCTCGGGGGGGAGTTTCACTGCTGGGTGCTAGTGTCTGGCGGCTTGCCGTGGCAGACTTTCCTTCCTCCTTTCGGTCAGTGTCGACTAGGGCAGTGGTTTGTTCGCACGGTGTCTTGGAGAGGAGGGTGGTGTCGGTCTCCTCTTGGGTGCTGCACTCCTCAGCTTTTTCCTCGCGTGCCGCCTGCGCATAGCTGAAATTGCGCTTGGGGCAGGCCTTGTACAGATGTCCAGCCTGACCACAAAGGTTGCAGAACTTGGTCTCTTTACGTCCTTTGTCTGGTGCCCTTCTTGCAGTTGCGGCAAATGATTGCTTTGCAGCTTGCTGCCACGTGGCCTGCTTTCCCGCAGGTTCGGCACACATTGGGTTGTCCGGCGTACATCATGTAGCCCCGATGGCGAAGCTGGAGGGGGGGTGCAGGATGGTTCCGCTGGCGTCCACTTTCATGGTGACCTGGATCTGGCGCTTGCTGGTCCAAATCCCGTGGAAGTCTTTCAGGTCGATGCTGTTTCCTGCCCCATCAACATACCTGGCGAGGAATGTCAGCACATCAATGACCGGGATGTGGGGGTTGTACACTGTGATAGTGCGCTTCCTCTGCGACATGAGGGTGAACAGTGGTTGCCAAGTCAACATTGACCGCATTGGTTCACTCGCCTCCTTCAATCTCTTCAGGAATTTCAGGCATTGGATGACGTTTCTGAAGGTTACATCAAAGTAACCTGTCTTCGGGATGTCCTGCAAGGCGAAGACATCCGCGACTTTCATGCCACAGGTTTCAAGCAGGATTTTCTTCACGAAGAGGTCCCGGTTGATCGTCGCCTGACCTTCCACTTTCTCCACAGTCACTCGGATGGTGTTTCGGACGCCCTGGTTCGCCGCTCGGTTGGCCGCCATCCGGGTTGCAGATTCCTCCCTTCGGCTTGTGTTTTGGTCGAAGCGTTCAATCTTTCGTGGTGCCAGTCCGGCACCTTGGCTGACCTCCTGATCCACCCATTGGTCGGTCGACATGCAGATTTCTTCTTTTCTCCAATTGGTGCTTGTCCCGAGCCAAAAGGCCAGACGCAGCCAAACTGGAAAGACGAGTTTCTGCAAGCAGTCAATTCACAGAGAGTGCCATTGAGCAGCAACACTTCAAAGCACTTAGCACTCCCTTTCAGCATTGCATGAAAAGAGCCAGCACTCTCTTTCAGTCAAAACCTTAGGCTGGTAAGGGATTGAAGGAGGCGAGTGAACCACTGCGGTCAGTGTTGACTTGGGAACCACTGTTCACCCTCCCGTCGCAGAGGAAGCGCACTATCACAGTGCACATGTATAACCCCCACATCCCGGTCATTGATGTGCTGACATTCATCGGCAGGTATGTCGATGGGGCAGGAAACAGCATCGACCTGAAAGACTTCTCTCCTCTCCTGGACACATATCAAGGGATTATGATATAGGGGGAGGAATGGGAAGTTACTATTCCTGGCTACATGGTATTCAAGAAAGATGGGGAAGGAAAAAAGGAGTGGGTGGTAGTATTGATCAAAGGAACTATTATAGCCCTGGAGAGGGATGATATAGTTGAGGGATCAAAGACAGAATGGAGAGGGATGGTGTAGTTGAGGGGTCAAAGACAGAATGGAGAGGGATGATGTAGTTGACAGGTCAAATAAAATCTATTTTGTTTGAATTAAAGAAACAGAAGAGCTATTACGCTTGTAAGAATAAAAGTGTTTATTAATGATAACATTGATTCTGTGTATGTATAAATGTTAAAAGTGTAGATTATACGGAAAGGCTGCAGTGTTAAAACAAAATGGAAGCTCACAGGCTTCCAGCATGGCCTGTTTGTGTATTGTGTTAATTGGAAAGCAATTAACCTAATCAAGAGATGGCTGGGCCACTCCAACAGCCACATGTGTGAGGAGAGTCAATAAGGAACTGCCCTGGAACCAAGATCCAATCCTGGGGTTTTTTGAGGAACAATGGACTTAAGGAGTATAAGAACTCAGCCAAAGACTTTTTCACTCTTTCTCCTTCTCTCCTGGACACACGGCAAGACCTCCCACTCAAAGACCAGCCGAGACAGCAGGCCGTGTGTTCAATCAGCCAGCCAGAGGAAAGTGACGTATACCTTTTTATAAATCATTATTGTAACATTGTATCTGTTGTAACTAGTAGACGACTGCTGATAAATGTGCATGTGTGTGTGTTTTCATAAACTGTTGAGAATTGTTTTAAAAGAATCAATCTCACTGTCAATGTAATGCCAGAGATTTAGAAATCTTACAAATTGGTTGAGAATGTGGGCATCTGATGAGACAGCTTTTTGATAATTCTTTTAAACAATTGGAAATTTCGGGAGTTGCGATTCTAACCTATGTTGCGAAGTGTAATTATAAATGATTAAACGGATCGGGAGAAGGTGCGTCTATAGGAGCCGTCGTCTCGATAGTTGTAACTGTTTAAGTGGGGACCCACCAGTAGTTATATTCAAAAGACACAGGATGAAGGGATCGGTCATGAACAGAAAGCCAACACTAAAAAGAAATGTTGAGCTAGTTTATCAGGAGAAGTTGTCCAAAAAGTTCCCGATACAAGACTTAGAAAAGTTAAAGGCACAGGCATGGTACCTCCACAGGGGTCAACAAGCATCCTTCGGGGAGCTGGTGGCACTTATCCAGGAGAGAGTAGATAAGGGAGAGCTAAGGCCAAAATGGGCAAACGGTCTTGTGGCATTCAGCGCATTTTATTGTGCCCGAAGTGATGAGGAATTAATGAGGCAGGAGGCCAAAATGACACAGGATTTGAAAGAATTGCAAGTAAAAGAGATTCAACTAAAAGAAAGAGAAATTGAAGCTGTAAAACAACAAAAGGAAGAAGGCCTCCAACTTGTGAAGCAGTTAAAAGAGGAAGAAATACAGCGTTTAAGACAAGAAATTGGTCAATTAAATCACAGTATTGGGCAATTAGAAAGAGGGGCCGAACAGGCAGCTTCATTGCTACAACAACAAAACCTCTCAAATTTAAATGCCACATCAGCCGTTGTTGAAGCAAATGAAAACAAATTAGAGTTTAAAAAAATAAAAATTGGAAAACTTGAGGCTCCATCAAGAGATAGAAGATGCTAGGGGAGCATTAAGGGAAGTAATTAAGAAGCCACATAGGGAGGCAGATGCCAACTAGAAATAGCGAGGCTAAAAAGTAAGTTATGGGAGCAGCAGGCCCTGGTATCTGCAGTAACACGGGGAGCCATAGCAGAGACAGCAGAAGGGGACAAGGGGGTGACAGATTGGGAAGAGGAAGGCAGTCAGTATAATTCCCAGGAGGGTGGTGTAGGATGGGATACCTTGGAGACACAAGAGCCAATCCTAGCCATAGTAACCACTTCTTTTCGACGTAATACGCACGGTCATATCACCAGTAACCATACCGACTCATGGCCTATATCTGGTGCTGACGCCACGGCGTGTAGCCACGAGTTGGGGCCCTTTAATGATGGGGATGACCCACTGGAAGTAAATAGGAGGTGAGCAAATTTCAGGAGGGCTCACCCAGAGTTGGAAGAGAGAGACTTAACACGAGGCCTCTTCTTGGCCTGTTCCATTTCCCTAAAAGATAATCTGCCAGACGCAGTCCTCCAGTCTGGCGCAGCAGCCGATGCACTCATGACCGAGATCCTAAACCATTTAGGGATCCAAAACTTGAACTTCGAGGCTTTGCTTAATCAGACCAAGCAGCGCCCAGAGGAGATCCCTAGAGCCTTCAGTAATCGCCTGTACGATATCTATCAACGTATGCAGAACCAGGCACCAGCAAATGCTACAGTAGGAAAGAATCCGGAACAATTTAAATCGATGTTCCTGACCCTTTAGTTAAAACCGCCCTGGGCATAACCAGGAGGCCCATCAATCAGTGGACAGATATAGAGACCAGCACTCAAATAGCCTGGGAGATGGTAAAAGACCAGTTAAAGGTGAAGTCACCACCCACTGCAAATAAACCAATCTCAATGATGGAGGGATCTCGAAACTACCCCTTTAAGGGACAGTGCTTTAATTGTAAGAAGGTAGGCCACCTAGCAAAAGACTGCAGCAGACCCAGACCAACACCAAACCATAATGCAACGCATAGATACCTCCCGAGGGACGAATCCAAGCCCTCTGGGACAGATCAACGATTGGATCAATTGATAACCCTTATACAAACCCAAATTGCCACGGGGAGGATGCAAAATCATTTACCGGTGCACGCAATCGCCGATGCACACTGATTAAAGAGACCCATTCCAGGATCGACCTTATGACAGGGTTCGGCCCCCAAAGATTGGTCGGAAGTGGGGTTCTGACGTGATGGTAGTGGGAGACCAGTAGTTCTTGTTGTCTTAAAAGGGGGCAGGCAGCAGAGTATGCTTATCGATCCTGGTTCAGCAATTACCATCATCCACACCCCATACCCTGAACGCCATGCAGCGGCGGGCAAGGGTTGTATGCCCCTTAAAGGGTTTAACGGTGATACAACTACCGCGTATACAGGGAAGGCCACTGAACTTCAGTTGAGAGGTCTCACCTGTAAGGTCCCAGCACCAATGCTGATGACCACCTCCGACAGAAGGGGAATTTTAGGGACTGATGTGTTGGATCAATATGGCGCGGTGATAGATTATAATCAGGACTGTGTTGGATGGGATTGAGAGATAAGGCAGGAGTGATAGAAATTTCAGATGCTCACTCGGTTTTTGCGATTAAAAAACCATCTGAGTATGACCCTCCGGGGGAGCAAAAATGAAGCTGTGGCAAACTAATTCAGGAAGTGCCACATGAAAGCATGACTGTGGAAAAATGGCAGGTGAGGAATCTATTGAGGGACCCCTCCACTCATTGACTAAACAGTACCCCATCCCAAGGGAGAGTCACCCTTGCATCCGAGAACCATAAAATCCCTAGTCGAGCAGGGTGTTCTTGGGAAAGGCACTTTCATGACCAATTCATCCACATGGCCAGTTAAAAAGCCTGATAGCAGCTGGCGACTGACTATTGATTAAAGAAAGTTAAATTCTGTAACACCAGCCTGCTCACCGGTGGTAAGAGAAACTCCCACCATATTATCTCAAATTCCTGCTGGTCCCAAATACTTCTCGACCCGCAACATCGCCAATGGATTCTGGAGTATCCCTGTTAAGAGGGAAGACCAGTACAAATTTGCTTTCACATTTGAGGACCAGAGCTACACCTAGACATGCCTGCCTCAGGGGTTCCACAATGCCCCACGATATTCCACAAAAGTATGGCTGCAATTTTAAAAGACTTTTCCCGCCCTACCTGCCTGCTGCAGTATGTAGACGACCTACTGCTGGCAACCGACAGCATAGAGGAGCGTCTGTCCCATTTGTACGAACTTCTAACATTATTGGCTCAGGCGGGACTAAAGGTGAATCCCCGTAAGGCTCAATTAATAAAAGAACGGGTCACCTTTTCTAGGAGTGTCCATTTCTCCAGAGGGATCATTCCCCGACTCTCAAGGTGGAGATAATACAGTGACTGCCATTACCCACTTCCAAAATAGCCCTACGATCATTCTTGGGTTTGGTGGGGTACCAAAGGAACTTTATCCCAGGCTTTGCAGATTGTGCAAAGCCCCTGTATGATTTAATAAAACTGCAGGGTGATGACATACGCTCGACATGGACTGATGCCCACACCCAGTCCGTGGCTAAATTTAAAAACTGCAGTGATACAGGCCACATGTCTGATCCCACGCAGCCCTTCCATTTGGAGGTCGGGGCCACAGAGCAAAGCCTCACTGCAGTTCTGTGCCAAACGCGAGCTGATCGACTACAGCCCATTGCATATGTATCTCGAATCCTGCAGGGGGCAGAAAAGACTAATACCGCATGTGAGCGCCACACTGGCCGTCTTTTGGTTGGTACATCACTTTACCTTTATTACTGGGTTACAGGCTACAATCCTGCAGAGTGGACACACACCTCTGAAACTACTGATGAAACCTGGAGATTCGCTAGTTTCCTCGCAGCGCCTCAGCAAATGTGTTGTGTATGGAGAAGAATCAGACTGAACACTGTGAGCTCAAAGCAAAGTGTGACCATAGTCTTTTATTGCAGATTTCCAGAGTGCCTCTCCAACCTGTGAAGCCTCCTTAAATATCTGTGCTCCCAAGGGATTATGGGATCCAGGGGATGAGCCCTCTGGTGACTGTTCAGAGTAAATACAAGTCCACATATATAACAAAATGGACATTGGAATTTATGGAAAAAGACATTGATACAATTTCAAACTCACCACATTGCTGCCACAAATTCTGAGCTTTGAGGGGGATCCGCCTAAATGTCCGTTACCCCTGTTAACTTTGAGACCCATTCTGTGCAGAAAGAGCCCATACAAGGTGCCCCAGATGTCTATATTGATGGGTCCTCATATCACATTGAAGGATCCCCTCACACTGGATATGCTGTGGTATTGCCAGAAAGAACCATCCAGCGAAGATGCAACAGAAAGTCTTCACAATATGCAGTAATCGCCGCATTTCTAACTGCTGTAAAGGAAACCTCAGATAGACGCGTGAATATTTGGTCCAATAGTGCCTATGCTATAAACACCATGCTCTCCTTGCCCCTATACCACAAAAATGACTATCGTACGATAGGCAGTAAGGCTCCGGTCCATGGGCCCTGGTTACGCCTGCTCTGGTCATACCTTAAACAGCGATCCCAGGCTGCTTCATAGGAAAGGTAGCAGCCCATAAAAAAGGGTGTCCACATAGTGAGGGAAATTCCAGAGCAACCAAGGATGCTGCGATTGACGGGGAGATAGAGGATATAGTTGTTGAGCTGTTAGCAAGGCCTCCCCAAAAGATCACCTAGATTTAAAATCCCTGCAGCAGCAATACTGGTCATATGCTGTTATAAGCACCTGGCACGAGGAAGGCAGACCCCTTCCTCAACCAACAGCCTAGGCTCGCAATACCATACTAGCCACTGCCCCTGACTCAGATGAGCAGTTGCTGATGCTCAAAAGAAAGCCAAACGCCTGCTCAGTGGTGTGTGTTCCACCAGAGGCGGGCCAGGAACTGCTCTCCTCTTTCCAAACAGCTGGAAGGAGTTAGAGGGGCAAATTTGCAGGCAAATTACAGAAAGATGCAAGACATAAAGAGCAGTGATAATGGGGGACTTCAATTTTCCCAATATAAATGGAGATAGTAACAGTGTAAAGGGCAAAATGGAGGAGGAATTCCTGAAATGTGTACCAGAGAATGTTCTTGGATCAGAGGTGTTTCCAGCTCAATGAGGAAGGGAGCACTGCTGGATCTAGTGCTGGGGAATAAAATGGGGCACGTGGAGAATTTGGGGAAGAGTGATCATAATATCATAAGGTTTAGAATAGTTATGGAAAAGGGCAAGGTACAATCGAGCGTAAAAATACTTAATGGGGAGGGTTAACTTCAGTGAGTTGAAAGGGACCTAGCCAAACAGTAATTGAACAATGGGAGGCCTTCAAAGAGGAAATGGTTCAAGTGAGCACATTCCCCTGATAGGGGGAATGTAGGGTATCCAAAGCTGGAGCCCCCTGTAAGGGGTTAATATTGCCACAGAAACCAATAGTCATAATGGGATGATTGTATATTGTAAGAGGGTATAAGAACGCTAACTTCCAAATCCTTTGTCACACGGACTTCAAGGAAGGGAGGGTGTCCAACGAAGCATTCTATGTCAACCTATTCCATGTCCTTGGTTGTATGGGAAGTAAAGCCTGTAGTTTAACTCAGTCTTCACTGTAATGCGTGTATGTGTGTTTAATAAACTGTTATGGTTTACTAAAGTGAGTAACCTTGTCGTCACCATTTATTCCAGTCAAATCTAAGTAAATAAGGGCATTTAAAATACCTTACACCCTGGATGACTAACGATATTGAGGTTAAAATGACACAGAAATCGGAGGCTGATGACAAATTTGAGGTTCATGATCCAGTAGATAACCAAACTGAATATAGAAAGTATAAAGGAGATCTAAAAAAGGGAGTAAGAGGGATAAAGAGAGAGTATGAGAATAGATTAGCAACTAACATAAAAGGGAACTTAAAAGTCTTTTATAAACACATAAATAGTAAAAACGTAGTCAAAGGAAGATGAAGTCGATCAAGAAACAAAAATTAGATGTTCTTGTGGAGGCGGAGGGCAGGGCTGAGGTACTAAATTAGTACTTTGCATCTGTCTTCAGTAGAGAAGAGGATGCTGCCAATGCAGTAAAGGAGGAAGTAGTAGCCTAACATCTGTCGTTGGGGAAAATGCTGGAAGGAAGCCATAGCGGGACATTTGGAAAAGCATAATTCAATCAAGCAGAGTCGGCATGGTTTTATGAAAGGGAAATCATGTTTGACAAATTTGCTGGAGTTCTTTGAGGATGTAATGAGCAGGGTGGATAAGGGGGAACAAGTGGATTTTGTGTATTTGGATTTCCAGAAGGCATTCGATAAGGTGCCACATAAAAGGTTACTGCACAAGATAAAAGTTTATGGGGTTGGGGGTAATATATTAGCATAGATAGAGGATTGGCTAACTAACAGAAAATAGAGTCAAGTTAAATGGGGCAATTTCAGTTGGCAAACAGTTACTAGTGGGGTGCCGCAGGGATCGATGCTGGGGCCTCAATTATTTACAATCTATGCTGATGATACAAAGATGGGTGGGAAAGCAAATTGTGAGGAGGGCACAAAATATCTGCAAAGGGATTTGGGGCTGGAACTTCCCCTTTTTTTTCGCCCATTTTACCGCTGAAATGACATAACGCCCATATAGCGCCCATTTTGGCACAAAATAGAAACTGGCGGGCATTTTTCGGAAACTTATCGCTGAGCATTACTTTCCCCATGTGCTTAATGGCGAGAAAAAATATTATCGCCCGCTCTCTTTTTTGGGCAGAATCAGCAAAATAGGCGAATTCAACGTGCATAATATCACCCAGCGTTACTTTCCGCGCGGAATTAACGCCGGGATTCAATATTAACGCCCGCCCATGTAAGAGCATATTTACCCAAACTAGCGGCCATGGAGATCGGCCATCGTCAATTTCACCACCTCGCACACATTTCGGCCACAATATCGCTCACTCAAAAAATGGAACTAACCGGAATGAATCACAGCGTTATGGACGCCATGTTCGAGTTCACATAGAAACATAGAAAATAGGTGCAGGAGTAGGCCATTCGGCCCTTCTAGCCTGCACCGCCATTCAATGAGTTCATGGCTGAACATTCAACTTCAGTACCCCATTCCTGCTTTCTCGCCATACCCCTTGATCCCCCTAGTAGTAAGGACCTCATCTAACTCCTTTTTGAATATATTTAGTGAATTGGCCTCAACAACTTTCTGTGGTAGAGAATTCCACAGGTTCACCACTCTCTGGGTGAAGAAGTTCCTCCGCATCTCGGTCCTAAATGGCTTACCCCTTATCCTTAGACTGTGACCTCTGGTTCTGGACTTCCCCAACATTGGGAACATTCTTCCTGCATCTAACCTGTCTAACCCCGTCAGAATTTTAAATGTTTCTATGAGGTCCCCTCTCATTCTTCTGAACTCCAATGAATACAAGCCCAGTTGATCCAGTCTTTCTTGATAGGTCAGTCCCGCCATCCCGGGAATCAGTCTGGTGAACCTTCGCTGCACTCCCTCAATAGCAAGAATGTCCTTCCTCAGGTTAGGAGACCAAAACTGTACACAATACTCCAGGTGTGGCCTCACCAATGCCCTGTACAACTGTAGCAACACCTCCCTGCCCCTGTACTCAAATCCCCTTGCTATGAAGGCCAACATGCCATTTGCTTTCTTAACCGCCTGCTGCACCTGCATGCCAACCTTCAATGACTGATGTACCATGACACCCAGGTCTCTTTGCACCTCCCCTTTTCCTAATCTGTCACCATTCAGATAATAGTCTGTCTCTCTGTTTTTACCACCAAAGTGGATAACCTCACATTTATCCACATTATACTTCATCTGCCATGCATTTGCCCACTCACCTAACCTATCCAAGTCGCTCTGCAGCCTCACAGCATCCTCCTCGCAGCTCACACTGCCACCCAACTTAGTGTCATGTCGCGTCCTTTAAAAGGCTGCTGTACTTCAACCTCGGCAGAGTTCGGCTGTACTCTGCAGGTTATTAGAGTTGATGTGAACATCTCTAACAACATCTTAACCACACTGTGACCAATTGGAATTGAAGAGGTGTATGCGTCAGGACATTCCTTGTTTGTGAGCAATTGGTGGAAAACAGAGAGCCACTGCAATGGGGCCTGTCCTTTCTCACCCTCTCTTGGAGACCAAATACATGCTGCAGACTCGAGATAGCCGAAGATACGCTCCACAGCATTATGTGCCCAATGTAAGATGTGCCAGACTGATGAGGAGAACCAGATGTTACATCCCCCGCACCCTCCTCCCCCCCCCCCCCCAAACAAATACAGGGACAAGTGGTCTTACCTCGACTTGCCCAACTCCACCTGCCTTTGGAGACTGCGCTTCCACAAAGAGGTTATCACTGAGGTATGCCAGCTGATAAGGGCAGATCTGCAGCCTGCCAGCGCCATCAGTACTGCACTTTCCGTCGAGGTCAAAGTCACCGTGGCACTGTCGTTCTACGCGTCGGGTTCTTTTCAGGCCTCAGCTGGCGACATCTGCAGTCTGTCTCAGCATGCCACACATTGCTGCATTAGACAGGTCACTGAAGCCCTATACGCACGCAGGAGGGACTTGATCAGCTTCCCTATGACCAGAGAGGCACAGAGCTCTAGGATTCTCCAGAATTCCAAACTTCCCCAAGGTGCAGGGAGCAATAGACTGTACGCACATCGCAATGCAGGCACCTTTTCAGGATGCAGAGGTTTTCAGGAACCGCAAGGGATTCCACTCCCTGAATGTCCAACTCGTTGTCGACCACCAGCAAATTATACTGGCAGTGAATGCTCAATTTCTGGGCAGCATCCATGATGCTCACATCCTGCGTGAGAGCACTGTATCTGACTTATTTAACAATGAGCCACAAGGTCAATGTGGATGCTTGGTGACAAAGGATATGGCCTCGCCACCTGACTGATGACCCTCCTGCGTGACACCCACACCGAAGCCGAGAGGTGATGCAACGAGAGCTACAGAGCCACTCGCAATATCGTGGGAAAAAAAACATTGGAGTGCTTAAGCAGCGCTTTAGATGCCTGGACCACTCAGGAGGTGAGCTCCAATACCACCCTGAGTAGGTAGCTCAATTCGTGGTGGTGTGCTCCATGCTGCACAACTTGGCTATCAGGAGGAGACAAGAATTGCCTGATGAGTCTGAGAGTCCACCTCACCAGAGAGAGGAAGAGGATGAGGAGACGGACACTGACATTGGCCCAGGCAATCAGGCTGACGCTGAAGCCATGCCCCCACCCTCCTACAGACCACATGAAAGGGCCCGTGGTGGCATAATAGCTGCAAGAGCTTAACGTCAGGAGCTCATCAATGAGCACTTTGCCCGAAAGAACGTTGGTGTTATTTACAAGGCTGACATACTGCTGGGTGTACATCAATGGTGGGCATCACCTTGGTCACAGTTAAAGTTTAAGTTGATTTTAAGTTGTGTAATTATACCCTTTGATAAGGAATCACCAGCGTGTAATGGTGCAGCTATCTGAGCCAATACACAACAAGGTTTTGTTAAATTAAAAAACATTTAAACTGAACAGTTGTTTGAAATCCATCAGTATTTCTGTAAAAAACAACCCTCCCACCCCCCAGCTTCTCCTCCCCACCTCTACCACTTCCCCTTCCCCTCCTGACTGCCAAGCCGCCTGGCCGAGGAGCTTCTTAGGCAATGCTTCATTGGGTGGGGGGGGGGATGATGGCCGAATTGCTGCTTGGATGGATACGGCAAAGGACGGTCCCGAGGTAGGAACGTGCTCCGAGCCAGAAGCAAGATATTGCTCCTGGCTCTCGTGTGGTTGGCAATGGGGGTGTGGCACCTTGGGGTGCAGTGTCACGCTCCGTGACCACTGGGAGCCCTCTGCTACCAGTGTTCCTGGCTACCAGCTGCAGGGTCTCCACCATTCCTTCCATGTTATATCTTATTTGTTGGACAAAAACTCGGTGCCAACTATGTTCTTGGTGCTTAGTCGGCTGCTGGTGTATCTCCCTCATGCCTCCCAGAGCAACCAAACAAGCACATACCACAGCCACACACGCTTTCAGTCCCTCTCAGCTCCCTCTCTCTCTGTCTCCTCTTCTGCGCATGTCATGATGACCCTTGACCTCCTGAATCGCGGGAATCGAGTGTTGCCATGCCGTTGCTAAGGACGGCGACACTTTACGGCAGAAGGTCAGTGAGATTTAACGCTACCGCCCAGTTCATATCGCTCGCGGTAACGCCCAATTTAAAAAATGGAGACTAGGTGCTTTGAGAATGGGCGAGAAGCCGGCGATCTGAAAACCCATTTTTACTGCCCACATCGGAAATAATGCCCATTTTTGGGCGATATGCACAAAAGTGTAAAATCTAGCCCCATAGTCTCAAAATAAGGGGATGCCCATTTAATTCTGAGATGAGGAATTTCTTCTCTCAGAGGGTTGTAAATCAATGGAATTCTCTGCCCCAGAGAGCTGTGGAGGCTGGGTCATTGAATATATTTAAGGCGGAGATAGACGGATTTTTGAGCGATAAGGGAATAAAGGGTTATGGGGAGCGGGCAGGGAAGTGGAGCTGAGTCCATGATCAGATCAGCCATTATCTTATTAAATGGCAGAGCAGGTTCGAGGAGCCAGGTGGCCTACTCCTGCTCCTATTTCTTATGTTCTTATATTGAATAGGATAAAAATAGATAAAGAGGAGGTGCTTAAAAAGTTGGCAGTCCTCAAAGTAGAAAAATCACCAGTTCAGCTGGGATGCATCCTAGTTTGCAAAGAGCTGGAAATGGTGGAGGCTATGGCCACAATCCTCCTTAGATAGGAGGGTGGTGCCAGAGGACTGGAGGATTGTAAATATTACACCCCTGTTTAAAAAAAAAGTGGAGAGGGATAAAACCAGCAACGAACTACAGGCCAGTCAGCCTAACATCGTTGGTGGGGAAACTTTTAGAGATGATAATCCGGGACAAAATTAATTGACCTTTGGGAAAGTATGGGCTAATGAATGAAAGTCAGCCTGGATTTGTTAAAGGCAAATTGTGTTTAACTTGATTGAGTTCTTTGATGAAGTAACAGAGGGTTGATGAGGGTAGTGCAGTTGATGTATACATGAACATTCAAAAAGTACCACATAATAGGCTTGTTAGCAAAATTAAAGCCCATGGGATTATAGGACAGTGACAGCACGAATACAAAATTGTCAAGGGACAGAAAGCAGAGTAATGGTGAACTGTTATTTTTCAGACTAGAGGGAGGTATACAGTTTTGTTTCCCATGGTTCGGTATTAGGACCACTGCCCTGGAATTGGATATACAGGGTATAATGTCAGTTTTCAAATGACATGAAACTCAAAAATGTGGTAAACAATTAGGATAGTAACAGACTTCAGGAGGACAGAGACAGACTAGTGAAATGGGCAGAAACATGGAAGGTGACATTTAATGTAGAGAAATATGAAGTGATGCATTTTATAAGGAAGAATGAGGAGAGGCAATATAAATTAAATGGTACAATTATAAAGGGAGTGCAGGAACAGAGACCTGGGGGTGTATTTACACAAATCTTTGAAGGTGGCAGGACAAGGTGAAAAGCCTGTTTTAAAAAAGCATATAGGGTCCTTGACTTTATTAATCATCATCATCATCATAGGCAGTCCCTCGGAATCGAGGAAGACTTGCTTCCACTCTTAAAATGAATCCTTAGATGGCTGAACAGTCCAATACGAGAGCCACAGTCCCTGTCAGTGGGGCAAATAGTCGTTAAGCAGAATAGTGTACAAAAGCAAGGAAGTTATGCTAAATCATTATGAAACACTAATTTGGCTTCTGTTGGAATATTCTGGGAACCACATTTTTGGAAGGATGTCAAGGCCTTGGAGCGGACACAGAAGAGATTTACTAGAATGGTACCAGAGATGAGGGACTTCAGTTATGTGAAGAGAGTTAAGAGGAGATTTGATAGAGGTGTTCAAAATCATGAATGGTTTTGATAGAATAAATAAGGAGAAACTTTCCAGTAGCAGAAGGGTCAGCAACCAGAGGAGACAGGTTTAATGTTGTTGGCAGAAGAACCTGAGGCGACATGAGGAAACATTTTTTTACATTGCAAGTTGTCGTGATCTGGAATGCACTGCCTAAAAGGGTGGTGGAAGCAGATTTAATAGTAACATTCAAAGAATTGGATAAATACTTGAAGAGAAAACATGTACAGGGCTATGGGGAACGAGTAGGGTATTGGGATGAATTGGATAGCTCTACCAAAGAGCCGGTACAGGCATGATGGGCCATTTGGCCTCCTTCTAAGCTGTACCATTCTTTGATTCTATGATCTAGTTGACTATTTTTTATTCACTCCCCAATGTTGACAGCCCTGTAGATACTAGGGGATCAAAATTACCTACCTCTTTTTGGTGTGCATTACCGCCGCACCATTAGAGTGAAATTCAGTAATGTTGCTGAAAAAAGGAGCGTGGCGGTAATGGGTTCTTTGCAGCGGTGTAGGGGCAGAGTGGCCGATTAGGCCGCAAAATTCAGCTGATGCCCATTTACTGATAACGAGGCAGCTGCTCCCTGGCCTCCTTAAAGGGCAGGTTTTGCAGCTAGGCCCTGAGCACTGAGTTTGCCTCCGTTGCTTGCGAAGGAATAGCTAATGTAAGAAGTTTAAGGAGGGCCAGCCGCTTCTCGGATGTTGAACTTGAGATCCTGGACCAAGCTGTGGAGGGAAGGAGGGGCATTCTCTATCCGGACACAGGCAGACCCAGTCGCACCATCTTTGTCAATGCGTGGAGAGAGATCACTGTGGAGGTGTCGGGGACCTCCATTCATGACCGCACCACCACCCAATGTCGCAAAAGGCTGAACAACATCATTCGACTGATGGAAGTGAGTACATGTTCCCCCAACTCCTCACCTTCCATCTGTGAGCCTCTCCTTCACCTCTTATTTCCCACCTTCACTAGTCAGTGAAGCACCATTTGATTGCTGAGACATCTATGTGTGCATACTCACAATGGAGGGTTCCTTTCATGTGAGAGTTACACCTTCATGTAATGGACCCACACTGGCACTAATAGCCGAGGCCTCATGACACTTCTACTCAGCAACCCTTCTTTGCTTTGCAGGCCACGGTCTCCCACAACCGTTTGGAGTAACAGAGGACTGGTGGGGGGAGAGGCCGATATCCAGCAGCTCACTGATGGGAGAGAGTGCAGCGGCTAGTGGGCCCACCTGTTGCCTTCCCTGTGGCCGCTGGTCATGTGGATCCCGCTAGGGGCAGCATCAATAAGTGAAGGCCTTCCTTTAATGCCATCTCTCCCTGAAAGTCCAAGCGCCTACCAGTCAAATACTTATGATTGTGTACAAATTGCTTGCGGTATGCTGCAATGCCCTACCTCACCCTGACTAAGTCTGTCATAGTGGTCAGGAGCGTGGTGGAGTCTGCATCCCACATTGTATACAGCTCTGCGTACACCATGGAGCCCATCATTGCAGATGATGGTGGATTCCCAGAGTGACCATGCAGATCCAACTGTGATGACGTGTGTCATGGGTGATGTGGCAGCTGCCATTACAGCACAGGCACAAGGGAACGAACGTCTGAGTATTGCTTTGGAGAGGATGGCCGCTGCCCTGGAAGCTCAGAATGCTCTCGTGCACTCTTAGCAGCAGGCCATGGAGCGTCTTAGTGCTGTTGTTTCTGGTGGCATTGAGACGTCTGCTCTCATGCAGTCTCAGCTGGATGCCACATGAGATCTGACTGTTGACATTGCAGCTTGGTCCACCACAGTCCACCGGGGATCTTCCGGTGTCATGCCACCCCACCGACCTGTGCTCCAGCAGATTGGTGGTGATGGTGAGGTGCTCCCCCGGGGGAGTGATCCAGGATCCTGATGTGCTTACTCAGGATCACAGCAGTCTTGAGCTGAGACCTGCCACTCCGCCATTGCTGCCAACCATGGAATCGTCCCGGCCAATTCCGACCGAAGGCACCGAGGAGGATCTGGCCCAGTCTGCAGCCGGCCTTTCCAGGGCCAGAGCTGGTCAATGGCGTCCTAGAAGGACATCTGTAGCTTCTACACCTGAAATACAGCAGCCTTCTCAGAGCCATGATGCAGCCACAGGGGAGACACTGCGGCGTAGTTGCAGAATAGGTATGCGTAAGAGGGGTTATAAGGAAATGCACAAGGGTGAGAATTGATAATGTGCATGTTTTGTGGATCTATTATTTCTGATTTAATAAATCTTTATTTTGGGTTTGAATATCTGTGGAGGTCGCTCATTTCACTGTGAGGAATGCTGTGTGAAAGGGCTCAATGGTTTGCCCATGGAGATGCACAGATGAAGGCTAAAGTGCGCATGAACTCAGAGGAAACAAGCAGCAATGAGACGGTTTATGACTTCCCTTGCAGGGTCTGGATGGCGACACCACCTCCTGTGTGGGTGCTGACCTGCATCCAGGTCCTCCTTCTCCTCCTCCTGTACGTCATGCTCCTGCACTACCTCCTCCTGGTCCTTCTCCTCAGGTGGTACTGCTGACTCGCCCTCGAATGGTTGTGCCCTCGTGATTGCCAGGTTCTGAAGCATGCAGTAGACAACCATGAATAGGGACACCCGCTCAGGCGAGTACTGCAGCACTCTTCCTGAGCGATCCAGGCAACGAACCTCTGTTTAAGGATTCTAATGTGCTCAATGATGCACCTGGTGGCTGAATGAGTCATTGTAGAATTGCTGCGCAGCAGTCCTGGGGTGGCGAAGGGGAGTCAGCACAGTGGGTAGCCCTTGTCTCCAAGGAGCCAGCCGCAATCTTGATTTGGCCCAGCAAAGATGCCTGGCACACCGGTCTGGCGCAGGATGAAAGCATTGTGGCTGTTGCCAGGTTACCAGGCGTCAACTGCCATGATTTTGTGGTTGTGGTCGCACACCAGCTGGACATTGAGGGAGTGGAATCCCTTGCAGTTACGGAAGACCTCAGGATTGTTCTGTGGTGCCCTCAATGTGACATGGGTGCAGTCTATGGCACCCTGAACCCTGGGTGTCATGTATTCAACGGTCATTGTAACCCATGTATAAGCTGACCTAAGTTGTACACCTTGAGAACACTGACCACAAGGGGCGAACTTGTGGAAGACACTCCTAACCTGGACTTTCCGGTATAAAAGAGAAAGCTCCACCCACCGTCTCTCTCTTGAGGTCTTGGTAATAAAGGTAACAGGTCACAGAGTGATCTTCTCTCAAGTATGGGCCTCGTGTGCATTTATACTGTATAGTAAGGACATATTATTGGCGACGAGAAACTGGGATTTAAACCACGCGAGCATGGCCACTAACAGCACAGAAGAGAGGTACTGTGTTGGTGATGGTTAGGACGACTTTATTGAGAGACTACAGCAAAGTTTTGTCACTAAGGAATGGCTGGGACAGGATTCGGCCGACAAACGCAGGGCTCATCTCCTGACGGTTTGTGGATCTAGAACGTACTCCCTGATGAAGGACCTTCTAGCGTCAGAGAAGCCGGTGGACAAGACGTTCGAAGAGCTCAGTAAGTTGATCAGGGAACACCTTAAACCGTCGAGCAGCATGCACATGGCGAGACATCGGCTTTACACGCACCGGCGACGAGAAGGGCAAAGCGTTCCAGACTTCGTGCCAGATCTCCTGTGACTGACGAGCCTATGTAAGTTCCCAGATACATGCAGAGCAGAGATGCTGCGAGACTTTTTTATTGAGGGCATCGGGCACGCTGGGGTTTTCAGGAAACTGATTGAGACCAAAGACCTGACCTTGGAAGCGGCAGCTATGATAGCCCAGACATTTATCTCAGGGGAGGAAGAGACCAGAATGATTTATGTCAGCAATCTTGGCTCAAATGCGGCAAACGACCAGGGAGTCAACATTGTTAACATGGCACACAGTTCTCTCAGCAGACAAGGGCAATCGGACATGCCCCAGCATGTAGTCGAACCCAAAGGAAATTCAACAGAGACAATGGCTAGTTGAACAACGATTCATGCCATCGCAATGGACAATGCGGCCAGTAATGGGGCCATCAACACCTGTTAATGGTGCGCTTAAGGACAGTTACAGAGACAGTCAGAGACGATTGACTGGTAATGGACCTTTTGGTTCCGACAATGGGGCCTCCAGCTCATGCTAGAGGTGTGGAGGCAAACACCCAGCCAGAGCTTACAGGTATCCGCAATATAGCTGCAGAAACTGCAACATCAGCGGTCACTTGGCGTGTATGTGCAGGAAGCCTGCAGCCAGGTTGATGTACGAGGAGGACGGGCCCGATGTAAGCTCTACGAGGCCAAATGAATACTGGGGGAAATTGCTGGAAGCTGAAGTTCAGCAAGTTCATGTGGAGCACATATACAGTTCATATACCAGGACGCCACCGATAATGATGAAAGTGCTCCTCAATGGCATCCCAGTACTAATGGAGCTGGACACGGGGGCCAGCCAGTCCCTGATGAGTATCAAACAGTTCGAAAGCTTGTGGGTGTCCAAGACCAGGAGGCCAAAATTATTGCCGATTGACGCACTGCTACGGACATATACAAAGGAGATCATTCCAGTGCTAGGCAGCGCCATGGTAGTCGTGACCCACAAAGATTCGGAGAACAGGTTGCCACTCTGGATTGTCCCGGGGGACGGTCCCGCACAACTGGGGAGGAGTTGGCTTGCTGTCATGAACTGGAAATGGGGCGATGTCAATGCAATTTCTTCAGTGGAGCGAGTATCATGCTCACAGGTCCTGAACAAATTTGACTCATTATTTCAACCCGGCATCGGCACTTTCATAGGGACCAAGGTAGTGATTCACATAAACCCGGACGCCAGGC
This sequence comes from Pristiophorus japonicus, assembly GCF_044704955.1. Lineage (NCBI taxonomy): Eukaryota > Metazoa > Chordata > Chondrichthyes > Pristiophoridae > Pristiophorus > Pristiophorus japonicus. The sequence goes on along the minus strand of NC_091981.1, from coordinate 128,212,992 downwards.
CAGTACACCACAAGGCCAGAGCGGTGCCGTACGTGATGCGGGAAAAGATAGAATGCGAATTGGACCGCCTGCTGAGGGAAGGCATCATCTCGCCAGTCGAATTCAGTGACTGGGCGAGCCGGATCATGCCAGTGCTCAAGGCGGATGGGTCGGTCAGAATATGTGGCGATTACAAGACCATCATCAATCGGGTGTCACTCCAAGACCAGTAGCCGCTACCGAGAGCGGAGAAATTCTTTGCGACGCTATCCGGTGGCAAACTTTTTTCAAAATTGGACCTGACCTCCGCTTACATGACCCAGGAGCTGGCGAGTGAGTCGAAGAAGCTGACCACCATCATGACACACAAGGGATTGTTTGAGTATAACAGATGTCCGTTCGGGATTCGTTCGGCCGCCGCGACCTTTCAGCGAAATATGGAAAGCCTCCTCAAGTCGATTCCAAGGACGGTGGTTTTTCAAGACGACATCCTCTTCATGGGTCGCGATACTGAAGAACACCTCCACAACCTGGAGGAGGTGCGACACAGACTGGACCGGGTCGGGCTGCGACTGAAAAAGGCGAAGTGCGTCTTCTTAGCTCCAGAGGTAGAATTCCTAGGGAGGAGGCTAGCAGCAGACGGGATCAGACCCACTGTGTCCAAAACGGAAGCGATCCAGAGAGCACCCAGACCCCGTAACATGACGGAGCTGCATTCATTCCTCGGGCTCCTGAACAATTTTGGCAACTTTCTTCCCAAACTGAGCATGCTATTAGAGCCGCTGCACGTGCTCCTACGCAAAGGTTGTGATTGGGTCTGGGGGGACAGCCAGGAAAGGGCTTTTGATAGAGCATGCAATTTGTTATGCTCCAACAAACTGTTAACATTATATGACCCGTGTAAGAAGCTTGTTCTAACGTGCAATGCGCCGCCCTATGGGATCGGGTGTGTGTTGCAGCATGTGAATGGCAATGGTCAATTACAGCCAGTAGCTTATGCTTCCAGAAGTCTGTCCCGGGCAGAAAGGGGCTACGGGATGGTCGAAAAGGAAGCGCTAGCATGTGCATATGCAGTAAAGAAAACTCACCAGTACCTGTTTGGCAGGAAATTTGAGCTGGAGACAGATCACAAACCCCTAACGTCCCTTTTGGCCGACAACAAGGCCATAAATGCGAATGCATCGACCCGCATACAGAGGTAGGCACTTACGTTAGCCCCCTATGACTACACAATTCGGCACAGACTGGGCACTGAAAACTGCGCCGATGCACTCAGCAGGCTCCCACTAGCCACCACTGAGGGGGCAGCTGAGCATGATGCTGAGATGGCCATGGTTGTTGAAGCTTTCGAAAGCGAAGGCTCACCTGTGACAGCCGGTCAGATTAAAGTCTGGACAAATAAAGACCCGCTACTGTCTTTAGTTAAGAAATGTGTCCTGAATGGGGACTGGGCAGCCACGTACGGGGCATGCTCTGAGGAGTTTAAACCGTTTCATAGGCGCAAGGATGAACTCTCGATTCAGGCCGATTGTCTACTTTGGAGAAACCAAGTAGTCATGCCCCAGAAGGGCAGAGAGGTGTTTATCAGAGAACTTCACAATGAGCACCTGGGCATTGTCATGATGAAGGCAACTGCCAGGTCACACGTTTGGTGGCCAGGGATAGATGAAGACCTGGAACTTTGTGTTAGCAGGTGCAACACATGTGCTCAGCTGGGCAACGCACCCAGGGAAGCCCCCTCTTAGCCCCTGGTCCTGGCCCGCCAAGCCATGGTCACGCATCCATGTGGACTACGCAGGTCCTTTCATGGGAAAAATGTTTTTGGTTGTAGTAGACGCCTACTCCAAATGGATTGAGTGTGCCATTTTAAATTCAAGCACATCCTCTGCCATGGTAGAAAGTCTACAGGCAATGTTCGCCGCCATGGTCTACCGGATGTCTTGGTCAGCGACAATGGCCCGTGCTTCACAAGCACTGAATTCCAGGACTTCATGGCAGGCAATGGAATCAACCATGTCAGAACGGCACCGTTCAAGCCGGCCTCAAACGGCCAGGCGGAACGAGCAGTGCAAATAATCAAACGGGATGCTCAGAATCCAAGGGGGTTCCCTACAAAGACACTTATCACGCCTCCTGTTGGCCAATAGATCCCGACCACACTCGCTCACAGGGGTTCCACCCGCAGAGCTGCTAATGAAAAGGATGCTCAAAACCAGGTTAGCCCTTATACACCCTACTATGAAAGAAATTGTTGAGAGCAGGCGTCAGTCACAATGTGACTACCATGACAGAAATGCGAGGGCGTGATGTATTGATGTCAATGACCCTGTTTTTGTCCTTAATTATGCTGCAGGGCCCAAATGGCTTGCAGGCACTGTGATTGCTAAAGAGGGGAATAGGGTTTTGGTAGTTAAACTTACCAATGGACAAATCTGTCGCAAACACGTGGATCAAACTAAAAGGAGGTTCAGCAACCCCATAGAAGAAGCAGAGGAAGAACACGATGTAGAGTTTACTCCACCACAGGTGACCGAACACCGGAACCAAGTGGAGGAGAGCCCAGTCACTGTGGGCAGTCCGGACAGGCCTGAGGCACCGCAAACAGCAGACACTCAGGCCAGCGCCCAACAACCGGAGCCCCAACTCAGGCGCTCACAAGGGAGCGTAAACCACCAGAGAGACTTAACCTGTGATCCCAATAAGACTTTGGGGGGGAGGTGATGTCATGTATTCAACTGTCATTGTAACCCATGTATAAGCTGACCTAAGTTGTACACCTTGAGAACACTGACCACAAGGGGCAAACTTGTGGAAGACACTCCTACCCTGGACTTTCCGGTATAAAAGTGGAAGCTCCACCCACCGTCTCTTGAGGTCTTGGTAATAAAGGTAACTGGTCACAGAGTGATCTTTTCTCAAGTATGGGCCTCGTGTGCATATATACTGTATAGTAAGGACATATTACTGGATAAGCCCGCAGTCCTCACAAAATGGTCTGCCGCTCCAACTACTTCTCCCTGCTCATACGAAAAGATATATAGTCCCTCCTCCTCTTATACAGAGCAAATGGCACTTGACGGATAGAGCTATGCACGGCAAACTGGCACGCTTGTCTGCTGTGCAGCTTGAAAAGATCCACTCGCATAGAAATTGAGTGCGATGGTGACCTTTGATGCGACGGTCAGAGTTATCCTCAACCTTGTTTGAGGCTGCAGATCTGGCTGCAGGAGATTGCACAGCTCCTTCACGATGACTTTGCGGAATCGCAGTCTCTGGAGACACTGGTCATCCGTCAGGTTTATGTATGAGAACTGCTGTCTGTAGACCCTTCTGCCACCACGTCTATGTAGGTGTTTTCCTCTGACAGCTGCCTCATTGCCTTCTCTATTCGGCTCTTGTTGGTTCTCGCCCTCTGTAGCCTGCTGCTGGCAAGCATCTGCCTCCTGTACATGCTGCCTCCTGTCCATCTGGCCCACTTTGTTGTGCAGAGGGTCTGGAAATGTGACCCTTCTCCTGATGGCAGGCCTTTCCTGAGGTCCTTCCTGGTGCAGTTCTCTGGGTTCAGCTCCATCGCCATCTCCATGGTCTTCTGCATGTTTCTCAGCAACATGCCTTTAAATGCCGCTGATGATCTTGAGTAAGCAGTGTGTACCGACCCAAAAACATGTCGTTGGCACCGACAGGCACCCAGAAGACGATTTGAGCTGAACTTAGCTTCCAGGGCAGCTCCGAGGTGATGTGCGATCTGATGACATAATTCACGATGCGCGTATAGGAGCGGGGCGGAAGTGGAGGGGGAGCGGTGTGAATATCCACACCGCCGGAAAAACCCTTCAGGGCAATGCTGTGACTCGGTGGCCGGTCTGCACCGACCCGTGGCCGCTGCTTTCAGGCGGCCAGAGGCCTTATAGAAAGGGGCAGTTTCGGCCCTTAAATGTATTTTTTTTTAAATACAAGCTCTTTTATTTAACCGATCTGTCCTATGATGTAGAAGCACTTGTTAACAATGATCCTTCGAATTTTTTTCCCCTACGCAGGCCCTTTAAATTTGCTGAGCGGTATCTCTTCCAGCACTAGCAGCTGATGAGCGGCCTGCGCAGGACCTCACGATTGGCAGCCGCGCACTTTCGGGGGAACATTGCTTGTTACTACAGTTTGAGTATTTACTCCAACAAGAAAATAAACAGCAGGACTCCTAGCCACAGTCTGATGTTGGACTTATTGGAAAAGGTGGAAATCCGAAGTTGCATTTATATTGGTGCTTGGTTACGTCAGCTGAGCAGATTTTATACAGGTTTTAAAAATTATGAAGAGCTTTGATAGTGAATAGGGAAAGATTATTCCCTGTAGTACAATATCTTCCTCAGGTTCAGATGTTCATCAAATTGTCCCTTAAAAGATGCAATTGTCTCTGTCTATCACTGCATGTGGCAAAGCATTGCATATTTTAACAACCCTCTATATAAAAAAAAATCTCCCAACTTCCCTCCTCACTCTCAATGACAATTTTAAATTGAAGCCCCCTTGTGATTCCCCAACCACAGAAAATAGTCTTTCCCTATTCACGCTGTCAAAACCCTTCAAAATATATATTTTTAAACTTCTATTGATAACCTCTCAGTGGAAATAGCCCCAATATCTCAAGTCTTTCCTCATAGCTATAGTTTTCCATCTGTGGCATCATCCTGGTGATTTTATGCTGTATGCTGTCAATGCATTTAATGTTCTTTCTATAATATGTTGCCCAATACTAGATGTGGCCCAATCAATGTTTTGTACAAATTTATCCATCTCTTTATTCTTTTGCCTTTTTATATTGAAATTTAAATATATTGGACATTATTCATTTTAAATTTAATTTTAAGTACTAAATGATAACAAAAATAAAATAACTTGCTTTTATATAGCACTTTTCACAACGGCTAGGACACCGGGAGAACTCACCTACTCTTCTTCAAATAGTGCTGTGGGATCTTTTACGTCCACCTGACAGGATAGCTGGGGCCTTGGTTTAACATCTCATCTAAAAGATTAGCAACAGTGTTTGCTAAATACTGCACTGAAATAACTGCCTAGATTATATGATTAAGTGTAATGAGTGGGGTTTGAACACCTTTTAACTGCGAGGCAAGAGTGTTACCACTGAGCCAAGTCTGACACCTAATGAAATTGCATGCTTTAATACAACTGTGCAAATGAAGTATTCTTGCTTAATCTGCAATATCAGCCATCAAAATATTTTTAGGTCCAAATGGTCCTGGACTGTAACTTCCAATTTGCAATTCATTTATTTTTCAATAAATTGACCAGAGTTGTGCTGGTTTATATCTTGCATAATTTTTGAAATCACTACATACACCCATGTAAATAAAGTATAGTTTTTTTGGTTTAAGCTGCTAACTTTGAGTGGACATTTTATTGGTTGGTGATGTAATAGCATTTTAATGAAATGCTTTGTACCTGTAGTTGTGCATTTTCATATTGGAAGATCATTATTTATCTAAAAATCATAGTGGTGAAATCCCAAACTATTTTTGAGAATTCAAAAATCCTATACTTGTAAGACAATTGTCAAGTAATATCTCAAAATAATGCACTATGATAGCTAGCTTTCTGATGACACATTTAAATCAAAAGAAAATTATTAAGTCTCAATTAGTTGTGGAACAACAGTTGTAATCTTTTTAAGCTTTTACATCCACCCGACACAGTAGCTGGGGCCTTGGTTTAACATCTCATCTAAAAGATAGCAACAGTGTGTGCTAAATACTGCACTGAAATACCGGCCTAGATTATATGGTCACGTGTAATGAGTGGAGCTTAAACTTTCACCTTCAAAACTTATTTGCAAAAGAAGGGTTCAGTTTACATTCCAAAGTGTGTTTGTATCCATGTTAATATTTAACATGGAAAGTGAATTTGTTATTTAGTCGTTTGTGGTCTAATACACTGTTACGTATTAACTCAAGAGTAAAATCACAAGAGGGCAGCAAACAGGTCATCTGCTTGCCCTCTTGGCTGGGATTAGTGCATACTTACTAGAAATTGGCCAGGCTGGCGGCCGTTTTAACATCATTTTTTGGCATTAAAAGTGTTTTTTGTCATTAAAAACATTTAACAACATTTTCCGATATTGGCCAGTGGTTTAATGCTGGCGTTAAAAAAAATAATGACCGCCTTTTTTCAAAACCGTTTTTGTGATGTCATTCAGCATCAAATACTCTGATATCGTCGTTTTTGGAAAATTGGGCAGTAACGCCATTCTTAAATACCGCAAAAAATACCACCCAAAAAATGCAGGTCTTAACAGGTTGAATTCACGACGAAACCGGCGTTAACAGTGATAAGTTCCTAGTAAAGAATGAAACAGGGTACTGTGTACAATGAGCAAGTGTGACCTTAGCTCCTTTAATAGGACTCCAGAGTGTAGATACCTCGTCGGTGGCCTGCTTATATACCGTGCTCCCAAGGGATGCTGGGATCCCAAGGGACACCAACAGGTAGGCCCTCTGGTGGTAGTGTAATACATGTTACAAGGGGTTAAATACATAACATCACTCCCCTGTGAAGTCAACAGTACACTTATTTACAAGGTGAGACGATCTGGGGCTTTTCGCTCCCTTGTCGATCGTCTCGGTACAAATGCAGATGTGGGAGACAAATGCAGTCTCTTCGGAGGTGTGGGTGAGTTGGTTAGTTCTTCACTGGGCTGCTGGGCAGTCGGCCTTGCCGGGGTGCCAGGGATGGTGAGTTCGGCTTCGTGGTCAACCATGATGTCAGTTGGCACTTGTGTGTGTGTGTTGGAGGGTCAAAGTTGGTGGTGTCTTCTTCGGGTTGTTCGTAGCTGTTGGTGAACCACAATTTGATTTGGTCCAAATGCTTTCTGCATGTTAGTCCATTGGCCAATTTGACCTGAAACACCCTACTCCCCTCTTTGGCTATGACCGTGTCAATGAGCCATTTGGGACCATGTCCATAATTGAGTACAAACACAGGATCATTGACCTCAATATCGCCTGACAAATTTGTGCGGTCATGGTACACACTTTTTGATGCCACCGGCCCTCCACATGATCATGGAGATCAGGATGGACAAGAGCCTTGTTTTGAGCTCCCTTTTCATGAGCAGCTCAGCTGGGGGAACTCCGGTGAGTGAGTGGGGTCTGGTGCAGTAGCTGAGCAGCACTCAGGATAGTCAGCTCTGCAGGGAGCCTTCCGACATGCGTTTCAGGCTTTGCTTGATGGTCTGAACTGCCCGTTCTGCCTGGCCGTTGGATGCGTGCTTGATCCCATTGCGGATCATGAATTCCTTGAATTCAGCACTGGTGAAGCATGGCCCATTGTCGCTGACTAGGACATCAGGCAAGCCGTGCATGGCAAACATGGCTTGTAGGCTTTCAATAGTTGCTGCGGATGTGCTTACAGACATTATTGCACATTCAATCCATTTTGAATAAGCGTCCACGACAACCAAAAACATTTTGCCTAGAAATGGGTCCGCATAGTCCACGTGGATCCTTGACCACGGTTTGGAGGGCCACGACCACAAACTTAGCGGTGCCTCTCTGGGTGCACTACTCAGTTGAGAGCAAGTGTTGCACTGGCGCATGCATGACTCTAAATCTGAGTTGATGCCAGGGCACCACACATGGGATCTGGCTATGGCTTTCATCAATACAATGCCTGGTGGGTGCTGTGCAGTTCACATATGAACGTATCTCTGCCTTTTGTGGGCAAGACCACGCAAGTGCCCCACAACAAACAGTCCGCCTGTTGGGACATTTTGTCTTTGCGCCTGTGGAACGGCTTAATCGCCTCCTGCATCTGTGCTGGGACACTGGACCACCTCCCATGGAAGACACTGTTTTTCACCAAGGACAGTAAAGGATCCTGGCTGGTCCAAGTCCTGATCTGGCAGGCCGTAACGGGAGACTTTTCATTTTCGAATGCATCCATGACCATGAGCAAGTCCACTGGCTGTGCCATTTCCACCCTGGTGGTGGGCAATAGCAGCCAACTGAGAGCATCTGCGCAGTTCTCTGTGCCCGGTCTGTGGCGGATTACATAGTTGTATGCTGACAGTTTGAGTGCTCATCTTTGGATGCGGGCAGAGGCATTGGTGTTAATCCCTTTGCTCTCAGAGAACAGCGATATGAGCAGCTCAAACTTGAGGCCAAATAAGTACTGCTGCATTTTCTTTACCCCGTAAAGGCACGCCAGAGCCTCTTTTTCAATCATGCTGTTGGCCCTTTCGGCCTTGGACAAACCCCTGGACGCATAAACCTCAACCTCCTGCAAAATCCCCGATTCATTAGCCTGTTGTAACACACACCAGACCCCATATGACAGGTCATACAGGACAAGCAGTTTGTTTGAACACAACAGATTTCTGGCTTTCTTAAAGGCAGCCTCTTGTGAATTCCCCCATACCCAGTCGTCTCCCTTGCACAGTAGCGCATGTAGGGGTTCTAGCAGGGTGCTTAACCCAGGTAGGAAATTACCGAAATAGTTAAGGAGTCCCTGGAACGACCGCAGCTCCGTCACGTTCTGTGGTCTCGGCGTGTTCTTGATGGCCTCCGTCTTGGCGTCGGTGGGTCTGATGCTGTCTGCTGCGATTCTTCTTCCCAAGACCTCAACCTCCTGCACCAGGAAAACACACTTTGAGCATTTCAACCTGAGTCCCATGCGATCCAACCGACTAAGAACCTCTTCCAGATTCTTCAAGTGCTCAATGGTGTCCCGACCTGTAACTAGTATGTCGTCCTGGAAAACCACGTGCAAGGAACCGACTTTAGCAGGCTCTCCATGTTCCGTTGGAAGATTACCGTGGCCAATCGAATCCCAAGGGCATCTGTTATGGATGAACAGACCTTTGCGTGTGATGCAGCTGAGGCCTTTTGAAGACTCCTCCAGCTCCTGCGTCATGTAGGCCGAGGTCAGCTCCAGCTGGTGAATGTCTTCCCTCCAACCAGGGTCGCAAATAGGTCGTCTGCCTTGGGTAGCGGGTACTGGTCGTGTAGCGAAAAAAGGTTAATTGTTACTTTTTAGTCCCCACAAATTCTGACCATGCCATCCTCTAATTACCGGGACAATCTGACTGGCCCACTCGTTGAATTCCACCGGCGTGATGATGCCTTCTCGCTGCAGCCTGTCCAGCTCAACTTCCATTTTCTCACGCATCATATATGGTACCACCCATGCCTTGTGGTGGATGGATCGCGTACCGGGAACCAAATGGATCTGCACTTTGGTCCCCGAGAAGCTTCCAATGCCTGGCTCGAACAACGATGGAAACCTGCTCAGAACCTGGACACCTAAGGCATCGTCAACGGACAAAAGCGCTCGGATGTCGTCCCAATTCCAGCGGATTTTTCCCAGCCAGCTTCTGCCAAACCGTGTGGGGTCATCCCCTGGCACAATCTACAGGGGGAGTTCGTGTCCTGCTCCATCATAGGAGATTTTGACTTCTGCATTGCCAATTACAGGGATTCGTTCCTTGGTGTAAGTCCTTAGTTTGGTGTGAATGGGGCTGAGTTTGGGCCTGTGTGCCTATTTGCCCCACAGCCTGTCGAAGGCCTTTTTACTCATTATGGACTGACTCACACCCATGTTCAGTTCCATAGATACTGGAATTCTTTCAACATTCAACATTATTGGTGGACATTTCGTGGTGAATGTGTGTACCCTGTACACTTCCGCCTCCTCAGTACAAGTCTCCAATTCAGCCTGATCCACAGTGGATCGATCTTCCTCTGCAACGTGGTGGTTTGCAGAGTTTGCAGCTCGCCTGCACATTTGCCTGCACATTCGCTGGAGGTGTCCCATTGTTCTGCACCTGTTGCACGCATAGTGCTTGATGGGGCCGATGATCACCTCCACAGCACCAACAAGGTGTTAACTGCCTCGCATTAACAATTGATGGCAGACTCTCGGTCATCTGAGGTCGGGCAGCAGCAGCCGACGTGTACGTTCTGCCATGTATATTCCTACTCGAAAACGACGTTACTTTGTGCACCACACTGGCCGAAATCTGTGAAATCTGTTTGGTGTTGTCGCTGGTGGACATAAATGCCTGGGCTATCATTATGGCTTTACTTAGATTCGGAATTTCAACAGTCAGCAGTTTGCAAAGGATTACCTCATGGCCAATGCCCAGTACAAAAAAGTCTCTTGTTCCTTGTTCTAGAAATCCCTCAAATTCGCAATTTCCTGCGAGATGCCTTAGTTTGGTGACATAGCTCGCCACTTTCTGGCCCTCCGACCGTTGACACGTGTAGAACCATCAAAAAGCTTTCCTTAGGATTTAGTTGCTCCCGGACCAGTGTATACAATTCTTCATAGGATTTAGCTGTTGGTTTTGCCGGAGCTAGGAGATTCTTCATGAGGCCATAGGTTGTTGCCCCACAGTTGGGAGGATCGCCCTTCGTTTAGCAGCGTTCTCGTCCCCTTCCAGCTCATTAGCCACAAAGTATTGGTTGAGTCTCTCCACGAAGGCCTCCCAATCGTCCCCTTCTGAGAACTTCTCCAAGATACCAACTGTACTTTGCATTTTTGCGCGGTTGTTCGTTACCTCATTGCCAATAGATAAGTTCCTAATAAAGGATGTAACTGAGTACTGTGTACAATGTACAGTGACTTTAATAGGACTCCAGAGTGCAGGTACCTCATGGCTGGCCTGCTTGTGTACCATGCTCCCAAGGGATGCTGGGATCCCTTAGGACTCCCAACAGGTAGGTAGTGTAATATAGGTTACAAGGGGTTAAATACATAACAAATGACGCAATCTTGAAAAACGGACCTACAGTTCAGTGAATGAAAGCATTTGGAGGGAAGGCTGCGTTTTACACTTTGAGGTTTTTGTGAGTTTATACTTCATTTTTAAGAACATTTAAAAGAATGGGGCAGATGCTATCAATGCCATTAGTGCTGGGTGCTTTTGCTATTGAGCAGAGACCTGGAAGAAGACTTATTCGACAGCATTATCAGCGTAATCAAAGAGGTCGCAGACTTATGGGGAGGAGGCCTTATCCGCAATGGGTTTTCAGGGAACAGCGCTCATACTTGCACCTGTCTGAGGCACAGTGTGTTAGAAAGCTGCGCTTTCGAAAAGAGGTGGTCACAGAGATATGCCAGCTCATAAAGACAGTGTGAGGAGGATTGCACTGCCCGTTGAGTTGAAGGTGACTGCGGCACTTGCTTTCTATGCCTCTGGCTCATTTCAGGCATCAGCAGGGGACATCTGCTCCATCTCGCAGTTCGCTACACATTGCTGCATTCGCCAGGTGACTGCTGCACTGTTGCACGCAGGAAGGACTTCATCAGCTTACCAATGGCCATGGAGGCACAAAATGAGAGGGCTTTAGGCTTTGCATGAATTGCTGGCTTCCCCAAGGTACAGGCTGCCATTGACTGTTCACACATCGCCCTGCGAGCACCTTTTCAGGATCTGGAGGTTCACCGAAACCAAATTGGATTCCACTCACTGAACATACAGATTGTCTGCGACCATACGCAGCGCATCATGGCAGTAAATGCAAAATTTCCAGGGAGCATCCATGATGCTTTCATTTTGCGTGAGAGCACTGTCTCACAGATGTTTGAGCATCAGTCAGAAGGCCAGAGCTGGATGCTGAGAGACAAAGGTTACGGGCTCGCCATCTGGCTCATGACCCCCCCCCTCCGCAATCCTCAGGCAGAAGCCAAGCATCGCTACAGTAACAGCAATATAGCCACACGCAACGTCAAAGACAATTGGAGTGCTGAAGTCCGATGCCTGGACCACTCTGGAGGCTGCCTGCAATACTCCCCTGAGCATTGGTCGCTGAGTTCACTGCGGTGTGCTACATGCGACACAATTTAGCCATCACGAGGGGACAGGATTTGCTACTGGGGATTGCCGAACCACCTCAGGAGAGGGGAGGGGGAGGAGGAGGACAAGGAACCCATGCCACCACCACCACCCCTAGGACAGGGGAGGAGGCCTCGTGGAGCTTTCGCCACTGCAAGAGTCTTGCATCAGCAGCTGATAATTCACTGCTGTGCATGAAGGCTGAACGGCACGATTCATCATTATCCCACCATGTTGACTATTTCCCCCTGTTATTCTGTGAATGAGACACTGCACAAGTTTGGTTTATTTGAAAAAAATTGACATTTATTAAACATTTGTACAGTTGTACTTTAATGCAACTTTTGTAACTTTAATAAAATTTTTAAATATTAAACTTTTCAATTGTTATATAACAAACCAAACAACAACAAAATAAGAACAGAAGAACAGCAAAACAACCAACAACCCCTGCACCAAACATTCTTCAGTTGCAGCTACCTTCCCCGCCCCCGCCCCCGAATTTGAACCCCACCCCCCACCCACCCCCGGTGGTCCCAAGACATTTATTTGCAACGCAGCCAGGACGCTGCTCTAGTTGGGGGACAGATGTAAGAGACGCCATTGGAAGCCCTGGAGAAGCTGGGGCTGAAGAAGGCCCAGCTTGCGAATGTTGAGCCTGTTGCTCAGCCCCAACACTGACTGGTTTGGTTGGTCTGGGTGTCACGACTCTGGGGACTGGAGTGCCATGAATTGAGACTGTCAATTGGCGCTGAGCATCGACAGCCTCGGTGCTATCGCACGTTGCAGCTACTAGCTGCGAAAAACTGTCCCTAATGTCTGCAGATAATGCTGCAATGTTTACCGAGATCCCACCCATGGCCTCGAGGAGCTGTTTGCTGAGCTGGATGCGCTCCCCAGACATTCCCACCAAATTAATTTCTCTGTTTGCCTGCCTTTCGGCAGAGCGGCTTTGCCGACTCAGCCTCCGCACAGACAGCAGACGGGCTTCTGCCCTGGGTGTGCTTTGCTGCAACCCATTGGGACCCGGGGCCTCGGATGCTGGATAACCAGGGAATGTCCCGCTTTCCTCCTCTGACGGACTGCTGGCTGCAGCTGAAGCCCTTTGTGTCTGCATGGCCTCCCCCCACACCCACCAACACCAGCGCCCCCCCCACCCCCCACCCATGTGAAATTCTTCCTCTTCCTCCCTGTGGAGGTTTCTCAGCAGGGCTGAGGTCGGTGTCTTCGACTACGGCATCCATTGAACTGGGGGCGTCCGATGAGTCCAAACTCACATCTGCAAAATATAAAAGAACAGATGAATGGTTAGCAGCAGGGGAGAAGGCAGGGTGACATGAGTAGGCTCACATAGCGCAGGCTCATTTGAAGGACCACCACTACTGCATTATATGTCAACGGCTGACATGGCATTAACTGAACCCTAGCCCGATCACAGTACAGCACATCGCATAAACTGAAGCTTAGCTCAGAGACAGTACTTAATATTGAGCCAACCAGACTGTGGATTTTGCAGGACTTACCTTCACTCTCCAACATGGGCTCAGCATCCGCACAGGTAGTCGATCTCTGCGGATACACCCAGCAGACCTGCCACACGACTTTCAAGGTGGCTGAGTGGGACCAATATTGCCGGACCGCCACCTGTTTTATACTACTCTCGGCGGTTGTGCGACAACTTTCCCTGCAAGGATGGCAATAGAAATTTTTAACAGAGGGCCTTTCTGCTCTTGTGCCACACACATTGCAGTCTAAAGCTTTCCTCCTCACTGTCAATCACACGGTTAATTTTTGTATTATCTGCAAACTTCTTTATCATGCCCCTTACATTTAAGTCTAAATCATTAATATATACTAATATATATTAATATATACAACGGCAGTTGGTGAGGCGCGAGTCCGGGGTTGGAGGCCCATAAAAGGCACAGCAGGGAGTCCAGGGCCCAGCGTCGGTGGCAGTCGGGAGCAGCGTCGAGGAGGTCCATTGGAGAGGCCTATAAAAGGCGAGCTGGTGCAGCTACAGGGAGAAGGCAAAAAAGTAGAAAGAAACAGAAAAGTGACGTCACAGCCAAGGGGGTAAGTGATTGGCTGGTGATTGGTGAGTAGTTTTTCTTTCTTCTCTTTGAAAACAGTGAGTAAACTTTAGCATTGTTGTTGCCTATCTAAGGGTTAAGTCATGGCAGGACAGCTCGGTCATGTGTTATGCTCCTCCTGTACCATGTGGGAACTCAGGGACGACTCCAGTGTTCCTGACGACTACGTGTGCGGGAAGTGTATCCACCTCCAGCTCCTGACAGACCGCGTTGCGGAATTGGAGCTGAGGGTGGATTCACTCTGGAGCATCCACGATGCTGAGAATGACGTGAGTAGCACGTGTAGCGAGTTGGTCTTACCGCAGGTGAAGGGTCCACTGCCAGATAGGGAATGGAAGACCAGCAGGAAGAGCAGTGCCAGGAAGGTAGTGCAGGGGTCCCCTGTGGTCATCCCCCTGCAAAACAGATACACTGCTTTGAGTACTGTTGAGGGGGATGACTCATCAGGGGAGGGCAGCAGCAGCCAAGTTCATGGCACCATGGCTGGCTCTGTTGAACAGGAGGGGAGGAAAAAGAGTGGGAGAGCGATAGTGATAGGGGATTCAATTGTAAGGGGAATAGATAGGCGTTTCTGCGGCCGCAACCGAGACTCCAGGATGGTATGTTGCCTCCCTGGTGCAAGGGTCAAGGATGTCTCTGAGCGGGTGCAGGACATTTTAAAAAAGGAGGGAGAACAGCCAGTTGTCATGGTGCACATTGGTACCAACGACATAGGTAAAAAAAGGGATGAGGTCCTACGAAACGAATTTAAGGAGCTAGGAGCTAAATGAAAAAGTAGGACCTCAAAAGTAGTAATCTCGGGATTACTGCCAGTGCCACGTGCTAGTCAGAGTAGGAATCGCAGAATAGCGCAGATGAATACATGGCTTGAGCAGTGGTGCAGCAGGGAGGGATTCAAATTCCTGGGGCATTGGAACCGGTTCTGGGGGAGGTGGGACCAGTACAAAGCGGACGGTCTGCACCTGGGCAGGACCAGAACCAATGTCCTAGGGGGAGTGTTTGCTAGTGCTGTTGGGGAGGAGTTAAACTAATATGGCAGTGGGATGGGAATCAATGCAAGGAGACAGAGGGAAACAAAAAGGAGACAAAAGCAAAAGACAGAAAGGAGATGAGGAAAGGTGGAGGGCAGAGAAACCCAAGACAAAAAACAAAAAGGGCCACTGTACAGCAAAATTCTAAAAGGAAAAAGGGTGTTAAAAAAGCCTGAAAGCTTTGTGTCTTAATGCAAGGAGTATCCGTAATAAGGTGGATGAATTAACTGTGCAAATAGATGTTAACAAATATGATGTGATTGGGATTACGGAGACGTGGCTCCAGGATGATCAGGGCTGGGAACTCAACACGGGTATTCAACATTCAGGAAGGATAGAATAAAAGGAAAAGGAGGTGGGGTAGCATTGCTGGTTAAAGAAGAGATTAATGCAATAGTTAGAATGAACATTAGCTTGATGTGGAATCTATATGGGTAGAACTGCAGAACACCAAAGGGCAAAAAACGTTAGTGGGAGTTGTGTACAGACCTTCAAACAGTAATAGTGATGTTGGGGAGGGCATCAAACAGGAAATTAGGGGTGCATGCAATAAAGGTGCAGCAGTTATAATGGGTGACTTTAATATGCACATAGATTGGGCTAACCAAACTGGAAGCAATACGGTGGAGGAGGATTTCCTGGAGTGCATAAGGGATGGTTTTCTAGACCAATATGTCGAGATACCAGCTAGGGGGAAGGCCATCTTAGACTGGGTGTTGTGTAATGAGAGAGGATTAATTAGCAATACCGTTGTGCGAGGCCCTCTTGGGGGAAGAATGACCATAATATGGTGGAATTCTGCATTAGGATGGAGAATGAAACAGTTAATTCAGAGACCATGGTCCAGAACTTAAAGAAGGGTAACTTTGAAGGTATGAGGCGTGAATTAGCTAGGATTGATTGGCGAATGATACTTAAGGGGTTGACTGTGGATGGGCAATGGCAGACATTTAGAGACCGCATGGATGAACTACAACAATTGTACATTCCTGTCTGCCGTAAAAATAAAAAAGGGAAGGTGGATCAACCGTGGCTATCAAGGGAAATCAGGGATAGTATTAAAGCCAAGGAAGTGGCATACAAATTGGCCAGAAATAGTAGTGAACCCGGAGACTGGGAGAAATTTAGAACTCAGCAGAGGAGGACAAAGGGTTTGATTAGGGCAGGGAAAATGGAGTACGAGAAGAAGCTTGCAGGGAACATTAAGACGGATTGCAAAAGTTTCTATCGATATGTAAAGAGAAAAAGGTTAGTAAAGACAAATGTAGGTCCCCTGCAGTCAGAATCAGGGGAAGTCATAACGGGGAACAAAGAAATGGCGGACCAATTGAACAAGTACTTTGGTTCGGTATTCACTAAGGAGGACACTAACAACCTTCCGGATATAAAAGGGGTCAGAGGGTCTAGTAAGGAGGAGGAACTGAGGGAAATCCTTATTAGTCGGGAAATTGTGTTGGGGAAATTAATGGGATTGAAGGCCGATAAATCCCCAGAGCCTGATGGACTGCATCCCAGAGTACTTAAGGAGGTGGCCTTGGAAATAGCGGATGCATTGACAGTCATTTTCCAACATTCTATTGACTCTGGATCAGTTCCTATCGAGTGGAGGGTAGCCAATGTAACCCCACTTTTTAAAAAAGGAGGAAGAGAGAAAACAGGGAATTATAGACCGGTCAGCCTGACATCGGTAGTGGGTAAGATGATGGAATCAATTATTAAGGATGTCATAGCAGCGCATTTGGAAAGAGGTGACATGATAGGTCCAAGTCAGCATGGATTTGTGAAAGGGAAATCATTCTTGACAAATCTTCTGGAATTTTTTGAGGATGTTTCCAGTAGAGTGGACAAGGGAGAACCAGTTGATGTGGTATATTTGGACTTTCATGAGGCTTTCGACAAGGTCCCACACAAGAGATTAATGTGCAAAGTTAAAGCACATGGGATTGGGGGTAGTGTGCTGACGTGGATTGAGAACTGGTTGTCAGACAGGAAGCAAAGAGTAGGAGTAAATGGGTACTTTTCAGAATGGCAGGCGGTGACTAGTGGGGTACTGCAAGGTTCTGTGCTGGGGCCCCAGCTGTTTACATTGTACATTAATGATTTAGACGAGGGGATTAAATGTAGTATCTCCAAATTTGCGGATGACACTAAGTTAGGTGGCAGTGTGAGCTGCGAGGAGGATGCTATGAGGCTGCAGAGTGACTTGGATAGGTTAAGTGAGTGGGCAAATGCATGGCAGATGAAGTATAATGTGGATAAATGTGAGGTTATCCACTTTGGTGGTAAAAACAGAGAGACAGACTATTATCTGAATGGTGACAGATTAGGAAAAGGGGAGGTGCAACGAGACCTGGGTGTCATGGTACATCAGTCATTGAAGGTTGGCATGTAGGTACAGCAGGCGGTTAAGAAAGCAAATGGCATGTTGGCCTTCATAGCGAGGGGATTTGAGTACAGGGGCAGGGAGGTGTTGCTACAGTTGTACAGGGTATTGGTGAGGCCACACCTGGAGTATTGTGTACAGTTTTGGTCTCCTAACCTGATGAAAGCTATTTTTGCTATTGAGGGAGTGCAGCGAAGATTCACCAGACTGATTCCCGGGATGGCGGGACTGACCTATCAAGAAAGACTGGATCAACTGGGCTTGTATTCACTGGAGTTCAGAAGAATGAGAGGGGACCTCATAGAAACGTTTAAATTTCTGATGGGTTTAGACAGGTTAGATGCAGGAAGAATGTTCCCAATGTTGGGGAAGTCCAGAACCAGGGTTCACAGTCTAAGGATAAGGGGTAAGCCATTTAGGACCGAGATGAGGAGGAACTTCTTCACCCAGAGAGTGGTGAACCTGTGTAATTCTCTACCACAGAAAGTTGTTGAGGCCAATTCACTAAATATATTCAAAAAAGAGTTAGATGTAGTCCTTACTACTAGGGGGATCAAGGGGTAAGGTGAGAAAGCAGGAATGGGGTACTGACGTTGCATGTTCAGCCATGAACTCATTGAATGGCGGTGCAGGCTAGAAGGGCCGAATGGCCTACTCCTGCACCTATTTTCTATGTTTCTATGTTTCTTACTACAAAAAGCAATGGACCGTGTACTGAACCCTGTGTAATCCCACTGGAAACAGCCTTCCAGTCACAGAAACACCCGTCAACTATTACCCTTTGCTTCCTACCACCGAGCCAATTTTGGTCCAATTTGCCACTGTCCCTTGGATTCCATGGGCTTTTATTTTTTTGATCAGTCTGCCATTTGGGGCCTTGTCAAAAGCTTTGCTAACATCCATGTAGATAACATCAAATGCACTGCCCTCATCAACCCTTCTTGTTACCTCCTCAAAAAATTCAATCAAGTTAGTCAGACATGAACTTCCCTTACAAAATCCAGGCTGACTGTCCTTGATTAACCTGTGTCTTTCTAAATGAAGGTTTATGCTGTCCCTCACCAATAATTTGCCCACCACCGAGGTTAAACTAACTGGCCTGTAATTACTCAGTTTATCTCTTCCTTCCTTTTTGAACAATGACACAACGTTAGCAGTTCTCCAATCCTCTGGAACCACTCCTGCAGCCAGAGAGGATTGGAAAATGATGGTCAGAGCCTCCACAATTTTCCCCCTTCCTTCTTTTAATAGCCTAGGATATATTTCATCCGGTCCTGGCAATTTATCTAATTTCAAAGATGCTAAACCCCTCAATACTTCTTCTCTTACTATGTTTATCCCATCCAATGTTTTACTCTCTTCCTCCTTAACCTCAACGTCAGCATTGTCTTCCTTTTTTGTGAAGACAGCCGCAAAGTATTCATTAAGTACCTTACCTATATCCTCTGCCTCCACACAAAGGTCACCATTTTGGTCCCTAATAGGCCCTACTCTTTCCTTAGTTACCCTCTTGCTCTTTATGTAATTAAAAATTATCTTTGGGTTTTCTTTGATTCTACTTGCCAATATGTTTTCATGCCCTCTCTTTGCTTTCCTAATTACCTTTTTAATTTCACCCCAACACTTTCTATACTCTTCTAGGCTTTCCACTTTATTGAGCTCCCAATGTCTGATATAAGTTTCCCTTTTTTGCCTTATCTTACCCTGTATGCATCTTGTCATCCAGGGGGTTCTAAGTTTGGCAGTTCTACCCTTTTTCTTTGTGGGAACCTGTTTACTCTGAATCCCTTGTATCTCCCTCTTGAATGCCTCCCACTGTACTGGCACTGATTTTCCTTCAAGTATTTGTTTCCAGTCCACATTTATTAAATCACTTTTCAACCGAGTAAAATTGGCCTTCCCCCAATTTAGAACATTAACTCCGGTTTTATCTTTGTCCTTTTCTATAATTATGCTAAAACTAACCAAGGAATCGATACGGATTCTGAATCCACTGACGATACAGGGTCGGAGGATGAAGAATTAGGGGTGCGCTTTGCCCCTTTTAAAAAAAGACGAGTTGTAGTCAAATCAGAAGAGATGCGGATGAGGACGGAACCAAAAAAAGAAGAACAAGGTGTATGCAAAATATTTAGTTCATGATCCGGCAGACCCAGGGAAAATTGATAAATGGTCCAAGGAATTGCCCAATCCAAAGAAAGGGGGAGTGAAACCAATTGGACCGCTTAAGAAATATATATCAACTTTATCCCTGGGACGGAGTGCAAATTTTGACCATAATGGTGCCAAAAACACAGGGAAGAAAATTGCACGACAAGGTAGAAGAAACTTTGGGGCAGGATGAGCAAGTATTAAATGCAGGGTGGGAGGCGATTAAAGACTGGCTGCAAGCCTTCAGTCCAGCTAAGACAGACTGAGGAAAAATTGCAACCTGCCAACAGAAAGGAACAGAGGAGGTCCTGTAGTATGACGAGCGGTTTAGATGCACGTGGCTAGAACATTCGGGTATGAATAATACGGATGAGGAAATGGATGAACAAGTGTTTGAACCCCTGAAAGCAGCTTTCATGGCAGGTCTATAGCCAGAACTGTCCAAAATGCTTAAGGTAGTGTTACCGGACTGGGAAAGTAGAGGAACTACCTTTGCAGCGTTGGTGGATCGATGTAACCAATTAGATCGGGATATGGGAGCTAAAGTCCGAGCTGTGCAGGTTATGGGATGGAAATCCCAGGATTCCAATAAACAGCCATCAGGAAAATTACCCGGAAAATGTCATTATTGTGGGAAAGAAGGTCACTGGGCCAAGACGTGCAAGGCGAAACAGCAAGGTCGCGGCCGGGGAAAAGGACGCAGCCAGGGATACAATTCAGCCAACAAACCAGGCTTGTCACAAGATAACGACCTTATAGAAGCATTCAAGCGACTGACAATACAACAACAGAAGGAGTTACTTGGGATAGCAAAAAACGATTAGAGCCCACCCTGGCCCCACTCCTGGCACTAATACAACAGAGGGGAGATGGGCTATATATAACTGTGTGGGTGGGCGATAAGAATGTGGACTGTCTTTTAGACACAGGGGCGGAATTAACATGCTTACCCCTACAATATGGAGACTCTTTGCCGTTAGATGGAAGGGCACGTACAGCCTATGGAGTTGGGGGCCATAAAATGGAAATTAAAAGGACAACACCGGTACTTATAGGGCTGGGTCCACATGAACTAACCACGCCGGTCTGGATAGGTCCAGTAGATCAACCCCTTTTGGGAATAGACGTTCTAATCTAAGTAGATTCATCGTTGCATTTCGAGGATGGTCGGGTGACATGGTCAATTAGAACTTTGAAGAAAGAAGAATTGAAGGAACACCCGATATGGGCTAAAGATAAGAACGATTGTGGCCTACTCCAGATGGAACCTGCGTCATTTACCGGGACCAAGCCTCCATGCACTAAACAGTATCCCATCAGTCCAACTGCCACCACGGGAATCTTACCGGTTATTCAGCAATTGGAGAAACAAGGGGTGCTTATTAAAACGCACAGCTCCTCCAATAGCCCCGTGTGGCTGGTACAGAAATCTAATGAGACTTGGCGTTTGACTGTCGATTATAGGAAAGCTAACCAGTGTGTTGATCAAAAAGCTCCTTTGGGCGCAGATCCCTCCACCATTTTTAGTGCCCTCAAACCGGAACATAAATATTTCTCGGTTATAGATATGGCCAACGGATTTTGGTCGGTGCCTCTGGCACCGGAGGTTCGGCAGTGGTTTGCTTTCACTGTCCAAGGACAACAGTATACTTGGACCGGTTACCGCAGGGTTTCCACAATAGCCCTATGGTATTCCACATGGGCTTACAAAGCCATTTGCGAGAATTACCTCCCCTGTCATCCACAGCCATCCAATATGTAGACGATATCCTGCTGGCTTCAAACACGGAAGAATAGCATGAACAAGATTTACGAGCTTTGCTGGACCACCTTTGGCTGAAAGGACATAAAGCCAGCATCGACAAAGCACAAATATCCCAAGAAGAGGTTGTATACCTGGGACAAAAGATTTCACAAGGAAAGAGAGAACGTACCCAGGCTAGAACTGCAGCCATTCGGGCTGCTAAAAAACCCACCACTAATCAGGAACTAAGGTCTTTTTTGGGATTGTGTAACTTTAACAGAAATTGGATTGACTCCTTCACACAGCTTGCTCAGCCATTGAATGATATCTTAAAGGGGAAACGTGCCTCTAAAGAAGCCATCACCCTCACTAAGGAACAGCAAGAGGCCTTCCTGAGTTTGAAGAAGGCTTTGTGTTCGGCACCGGCTCTGGGAATGCCCGACAGTGGTAAGCCATTTACCCTGTTTGTCCATGAGAAAGAAGGATATATGACAGCTATACTGACTCAAGAACATGGGAATCGGCAAAGACCTATTGGCTATTATTCGGCAAAACTGGATGCGGTAGCCCTCGGATGGGGAAGTTGCCTAAGGGCCATGGAAGCTACATGTCGAGCGGTAATGATCACTGCGGGTCTAGTCCTCGACCAAAAGCTGATTGTCAAGCGTCCCCACACTGTACATGCTTTACTGTCTATGAATAGAATGTCTCAGGTGACGGCAGCTAGATGGACCCGCTGGACAGCAGTTTTGGAAGCTCCTAATCTCCATATCGTCCGGGCCAGCCTGGTTAATCCCGCAACTATGCTCCCGATGTCAGAATCGAGAGAGCAAGAGCGGGGAGAATGTGAAGAGCATGACTGCGTGGTGATTTTAAAAGAAACAGAAGAAGCAGCCTTAGCAGCAGAGGAGCCTCTGCACAACCCAGACCTCATCCTGTTTACAGATGGTTCCTCCTTTGTGGACAATGGTACCAGAAAAGCAGGATGGGCAGTTACAACCTTATATGAGGTAGTGGCAAAAGGATGTTTACCTTCAGGAACATCAGCACAACAGGCCGAGTTACGGGCCCTGTCAGAAGCATGTCGAATAGCAGAAGGACAGACAGCTAATGTCTACACAGATTCGCGTTATGCTTTTGGAGTCGCTCACGACTTTGGTCTGTTATGGCGGAAAAGAGGATTCCTCACTGCTGCTGGTACACCTATCCGAAATGGAAAAGAAGTCCGAGACTTACTAGAGGCCATACAATTACCTCAGGAAGTGTCCATCCTGAAGTGTAAGGCCCATACCAAGGAAAATACCACAGAAGCACAGGGAAATACCCTCGCCGACCAGGCAGCTAAAGATTCCGCCTCACAGGGCATTCCCCTAGAAGAACCAACACAGATGTGCAGATTGAAAGCACTCAGGACTCAGACATGAGACCTTCAAACAATGCAAGGCGAGTGCTCCCAAGAGGGAAAATGGACATGGATTGAGGCAGGAATTAAGCTATGTGAAGATGGTGTCTGGAGACAAAGAGTTACCGACAAGCCAGTCGCACCATAAGCACTTATGCCTTTTTTAGCCCAACAGATCCACTCGTGGGGACACTTGGCCTCACAACAGATGACGGCACGATTCCAGAAAAGCTGGTGGGGTCGGGGATTTAAAAAACATGCCCAGCTGGTAGTAGACAGTTGTGTGGTCTGCCAGAAAAATAATTCTGGACTCATCGCGGTAATGCCCCAACTGAGGCCCCCTCCCCTGCCCCTGTCGGACCATTCCAGCATCTGCAGGTTGATTATATATCTTTCCCTCCATGCCAAGGATACACTAACATTCTTGTCATGGTCGACAGATTCTCTAGATGGGTAGAAGCTGTCCCAACTAAAAGAGCCACAGCCAATCACACTGCAAAGGTCTTGTGTAAAGATTACATTCCCCGATGGGGAGTCCAGAGTAGCATTGACTCAGATCAGGGAACACACTTCACAGGTGCTGTCTGCCAAGAAGTCTGTAGATTACTGAACATTACGTGGGATTTACACTGCCCTTATCATCCACAATCATCAGGGCAAGTAGAATGAATGAATCGAACTCTGAAACAATGGCTTGCCAAATATCACCAAGAAGGAACACCATGGCCCCAGGCACTACCAATAGTGCTATGTAGCATTAGGGCAACCCCCCCGAACAGAACTACAAGTCTAAGCCCATTGGAAATTATAACAGAAAGACCCATGTCGCTGCCAGGAACTATTGATTTACAGAAAGCTGATGTTCACTTAATGAGTGACACTTTATTATCATACTGTCAGAACCTAACCAATGCTATTAGTTCTGTTTCCCGACAGGTATCGGCAGCTTGGGGTAATCCACCCGAAGGAGGACACGACATAATCCCGGGAGTCTGGGTGTATGTGAAAAAGTTGCATAAAGAACCTTTAGGTGCCAAGTGGGAGGGACCTTACCAAGTGTTATTGACCTTGGCAGCTGTTAAAGTCCAAGGAAAGAAAGCCTGGATCCACGCTTCACACGTTAAACGAGCACCCATAACTGAAGCTGAAATCTAATAAGGACAATTACTTTTTGCCAAAATGTATAAATTTACTGTATTCTAGGCATTTGCCTACTTCTTACTAGCCGACCCTCTGCACCAAAGGGAAATAGTAGGGTAGCAAGGGAATTACATGTAAATACTTTTTTATATATGTCATACATTTATGCCAAACAAGGTAACATTTCTAGTTGTTGGGTGTGTGCGCATGTTCCTATTCACTCAAAGGGAGGGATTCCCTTGAGGCCAGTTCCCTTGAATATCTCGGAAATGGCTGAGTGGATAATTAATCAAAACAAAACAGGCAATGCATTGCAGGATACGGAAAACTGGGCACGTAAATGGAAGTCAGCAGGTTACAATCTGACTACCTTTGAAGGGGGATACCAACCGTGGTACAATAATTCCAAACGGCCCCATTTTTTGTTATCACTAATACAACAGGGATAGGAAGACCGGGGGAATCGGTCTGTCTGATTAGAAACATCAAAGGAGGCCAAAATATGGGGTATAGTAACTGCTCCCGGAATTATAATATAATCAAGCCACGGAACCGTCCAAACTGGGCCGATGTGGGAGTTCTTAACGTAACGAGGATTCTGAATAAAACAGATGGAAAAGCCTGGACAGGCCCCGGAGTGTTGCTGACAAAGAAACAGCTAACATTCATTGCCTATAATGGCACCTATTGGGTGTGTGGCCACAAGGCCTACCCTTGGCTGTCCCAGAATTGGACAGGATCCTGCTATTTAGCATACATTGTGCCTTATATGTATCATATAAAGTCACTGTCGGAACATTTACACCGTCCTAAGAGAGCTATCACAGAAACAGAAAGGTTATTTTCCATTTTGGTCCCTGGGTATGGGACCGCCAGACTGGCAAGGGAATCCATTAACATGGCATCCGTTGTGGAACGGGTAGCCAATGATGCTTCAGAGGCCCTAGTTAAAATCAATGCAGAAATGATAGCAATCTGCACAGTAGCCCTACAGAATAGACTGGCCTTTGACTACATCCTGGCTGAAAAGGGAGGTACTTGCACCCTATTTGGAACCGAGTGTTGCACGTATATCCCAGATAGCTCTGAAGAAATTACCCACTTAGCGGAGCATATCCAAAAGGAGGTAGAAAAACTTAAGCAACCCCCATCATTCACTTTGTGGAGCGGAGCCACTGAATGGCTAGGTTCAATAGGAACTTCATTGGTGGAAGGTTTAATTCTATTCGTTGTAATTATTTTACTTTTATATTGTTTGTTTATGTTGATTAAATGTTGTTGCAACCAGGCGGCTGCAGCTGCTGTCCCGCAGGTGAGACGCCTAGCAGGTCCCAGCAGACCGTCTGTATGTGGCACAGGGGTATGTTATGCTTAAGGGAAGGTTGTTTACAGGTTGAATTAAGATATTGATTTGGATTTAATTGGAATAAGGTTAATTAACCTACTAAAACCAGACTTCCATTGTGGCCATGATGGAATTCGGTTTGGTGTAAATTTGTGTGGAAGCTACTAGTCCGGACATGTGGCGAAACACATCAACAAATTTTTAGAAGGAAACTCTATTAACATATATGAAATTATTTTGTAGAATGTTTAACCAGTGATACCTGATGTTTTATGATTCAGTTTGTGAAAGAATCAAAGGGGGGATTGAAGAGAATTCAAACAAGCAGTCTGTGAGAAAACACAGACTTCCCAGTCGGAGCTGCTACGTGAGTGGGAGCATGTTGCATTAAGTCATCAATCAACTTGACATTTCAGGACCTTTGGCAGTGAGCCAATTAGAGGTTAACAGTATATCAATTGAGCCAATAAGGTCAAAGAAGGCGAGTTCTTTTCTGTAAATTGAGCCAGGTATAAAAACAGACATGTTTTGCCATGTGTCTCAGAAGGACAAAGGCCTGGCTTAAAGCCAAGAGCTTGTTGCAGCTGCCAGGATAAAAGTTATGTTAAACCTACAACCGGAGTTCGCATTTCATTGAAAATTAAAAGATCTAACAGTAATCTTGGGTAGCTTCCATGCTACGATTTGGACTGGGGTCGGAACCTGCGCCCTTTAAGTCTAATTTTGCTGAGATTCCTTACACTAAACAGTATTAATTATTATTATTTAAAGGAATGACTGGAAACAGACAGACCACACACATTCGGCATTTCTACCACTTTTGTTGAGAAGGAGAATTCTTGTGTGCTGTGAACAAGTCTTTAAGTTGGGCACCATCTCCTTTTTAGTTATGTTGGTGTATGGGGCACAACTGAGCACTGAGGGTGCGGTCCCCTTTACCCAGACTGTGTGAGTCTCTCCGGCTGATGTCATTCACAGAGTTTCTGTTGCGTTTCTGTTGCGTAATGCATGTTGGAAAGAAATGTAACTGTACCCTCAGTGTGTACCGTATAGTGACACATGTAATGTAACTTGATGAACGGACCACAATGTATCCTGGATTGTATGAATTGTACCTTGAAATGTAAAGTAAAGAAATGTATTGAACGGAACTGCGGTCAACATCCAAATGTAATGTATGGAATTGCTGACCGCATCCAAATGTAATGAACTGCTTTTGAATGTATTGTGCAAATTTTTATATGAATAAAGTATATTTTGAAATTAAAATTTTTTTTTTAAAAAGCTGTCATTCACACAGTGACCCAGCCTGGACTGGGGCAGAGCTGCCCTGGCTCACTGTCTGCCCTGGGACACTTTGAGACATTAGCTCTGGCCACAAGGAGGTCTCCGAGCACAGCTCATGGACACAGTGCCCCCTCCCATTACAGTCCCGTCATTGCCGAGCTCACCAGTGGTCCTGATTTCCCGCCCCCCCCCCCCCTCTCCCGGGGGACCACCATCGATTCAAATAAACCGTCTACCTCCCCTCAGGTGCCGAATGGCATGGCCCGTGGATGGGGCCTTTCCTGGAGATTGTACACAAGATGTTTGGTGTCAAGAATTAGTTCATAAACACGATCTTATTAAATATTTTCTCTGAACGTAGATGTTATAACCATGCATCCATTGTGGATACAAACTGTATTAGCATAGAACGTTAATGATGAATAGCATGTGGGGTGACTAATTGTTGATTACAACATCTGTTGTCTTTCCATAATAGTACCTAGTCAATTAGTTTATGCCATGCTCTTGTCACTTTTGCGGAGGAAGAAATCTAAGAATCATGCAGAGCAGAGGTGGACCGGAGGAGGGCCTGCTGAGCCGCACCCGCTCACCGACCTGGAATAACGTGCTGCAGTATTAGTGGGCACCCATAATTATTCTACCACCCGTGGTGGTGCAGATCCCTTTGTTGCGCCATGTAAGTAATGTCTAAAACAGTGGTAATTTAAAGTAATTTAATGGCATTTGATTATAATATATGAATGATGTAATGTTTTGCATGCAGTTTCTGTACTCTTCTGTACTTTCATGTTAATCATATTTAAAGTCTCTCGTTCACATTTATTGCAATAGTGTTGCTCCTCGTACATATGCCAGCGCAGCGCAAGCACTCTCATGTCTCCTCTTCTCTTCTAATAACCTCATTTATGTTTTCCAGCTCCCCAGGCGCAAAGGGAGGCCCCGTCACCAACACCTTTACCGCTGCAGGTCATCATCACCATGGGTGACGAACACGAAAGTGAGGAGAATGACGAAATAGAGCCTGACTTGTCTTCTGTGGTACCTGCAATGGATGAAGTAGCGGGGCCAAGCAGCTTGCAGCAGGCCACTCCAAGGCATCCAGTTTCCAAGCTGATCCTGTGGAGTGTTCTCCTGTTCTCCTCCAGCCACTGAGAAAATTCTGCCGACATCACCACCACCCCCCAGCACCACAGCAGCAGCCCTTGAGGTGCTCTGCTGCAAGCCATCTTGATCCCATTACATAGAAACATAGAAACATAGAAAATAGGTGCAGGAGTCGGCCATTCGGCCCTTCTAGCCTGCACTGCCATTCAATGAGTTCATGGCTGAACATGCAACTTCAGTACCCCATTCCTGCTTTCTCACCATACCCCTTGATTCCCCTAGTAGTAAGGACTTCATCTAACTCCTTTTTGAATATATTTAGTGAATTGGCCTCAACAACTTTCTGTGGTAGAGAATTCCACAGGTTCACCACTGTCTGGGTGAAGAAATTCCTCCTCATCTCGATCCTAAATGGCTTCCCCCTTATCCTTAGACTGTGTCCCCTGGTTCTGGACTTCCCCAACATTGGGAACATTCTTCCTGCATCTAACCTGTCTAAACCCGTCAGAATTTTAAATGTTTCTATGAGGTCCCCTCTCATTCTTCTGAACTCCAGTGAATACAAGCCCAGTTGATCCAATCTTTCTTGATAGGTCAGTCCCGCCATCCTGGGAATCAGTCTGGTGAACCTTCGCTGCACTCCCTCAATAGCAAGAATGTCCTTCCTCAGGTTAGGAGACCAAAACTGTACACAATACTCCAGGTGTGGCCTCACCAAGGCCCTGTACAATTGTAGCAACACCTCCCTGCCCCTGTACTCAAATCCCCTCGCTATGAAGGCCAACATGCCATTTGCTTTCTTAACCGCCTGCTGTACCTGCATGCCAACCTTCAATGACTGATGTACCATGACACCCAGGTCTCTTTGCACCTCTCCTTTTCCTAATCTGTCACCATTCAGATAATAGTCTGTCTCTCTATTTTTACCACCAAAGTGGATAACCTCACATTTATCCACATTATACTTCATCTGCCATGCATTTGCCCACTCACCTAACCTATCCAAGTCGCTCTGCAGCCTCATAGCATCCTCCTCGCAGCTCACACTGCCACCCAACTTAGTGTCATCCGCAAATTTGGAGATACTACATTTAATCCCCTCGTCTAAATCATTAATGTACAGTGTAAACAGCTGGGGCCCCAGCACAGAACCTTGCGGTACCCCACTAGTCACTGCCTGCCATTCTGAAAAGTCCCCATTTACTCCTACTCTTTGCTTCCTGTCTGACAACCAGTTCTCAATCCATGTCAGCACACTACCCCCAATCCCCTGTGCTTTAACTTTGCACATTAATCTCTTGTATGAGACCTTGTCGAAAGCCTTCTGAAAGTCCAAATATACCACATCAACTGGTTCTCCCTTGTCCACTCTACTGGAAACATCCTCAAAAAATTCCAGAAGATTTGTCAAGCATGATTTCCCTTTCACAAATCCATGCTGACTTGGACCTATCATATTACCTCTTTCCAAATGCACTGCTATGACATCCTTAATAATTGATTCCATCATTTTACCCACTACCGATGTCAGGCTGACCAGTCTATAATTCCCTGTTTTCTCTCTCCCTCCTTTTTTAAAAAGTGGGGTTACATTGGCTACCCTCCACTCCATAGGAACTGATCCAGAGTCAATGGAATGTTGGAAAATGACTGTCAATGCATCCACTATTTCCAAGGCCACCTCCTTAAGTACTCTGGGATGCAGTCCATCAGGCCCTGGGGATTTATCGGCCTTTAATCCCATCAATTTCCCCAACACAATTTCCCGACTAATAAGGATTTCCCTCAGTTCCTCCTCCTTACTAGACCCTCCGACCCCTTTTATATCTGGAAGGTTGTTTGTGTCCTCCTCAGTGAATACCGAACCAAAGTACTTGTTCAATTGGTCCGCCATTTCTTTGTTCCCAGTTATGACTTCCCCTGATTCTGACTGCAGGGGACCTACGTTTGTCTTTACTAACCTTTTTCTCTTTACATATCTATAGAAACTTTTGCAATCCGTCTTAATGTTCCCTGCAAGCTTCTTCTTGTACTCCATTTTCCCTGCCCTAATCAAACCCTTTGTCCTCCTCTGCTGAGTTCTAAATTTCTCCCAGTCCCCGGGTTCGCTGCTATTTCTGGCCAATTTGTATGCCACTTCCTTGGCTTTAATGCTATCCCTGATTTCCCTTGATAGCCATGGTTGAGCCACCTTCCTTTTTTTATTTTTACGCCAGACAGGAATGTACAATTGTTGTAGTTCATCCATGCGGTCTCTAAATGTCTGCCATTGCCCATCCACAATCAACCCCTTCAGTATCATTCGCCAATCTATCCTAGCCAATTCACGCCTCATACCTTCAAAGTTACCCTTCTTTAAGTTCTCGACCATGGTCTCTGAATTAACTGTTTCATTCTCCATCCTAATGCAGAATTCCACCATATTATGGTCACTCTTCCCCAAGGGGCCTCGCACAACGAGATTGCTAATTAATCCTCTCTCATTACATAACACCCAGTCTAAGATGGCCTCCCACCTAGTTGGTTCCTCGACATATTGGTCTAAAAAACCATCCCTTATGCACTCCAGGAAATCCTCCTCCACTGTATTGCTTCCAGTTTGGTTAACCCAATCTATGTGCATATTAAAGTCACCCATTATAACTGCTGCACTTTTATTGCACGCACCCCTAATTTCATGTTTGACGCCGTCCCCAACATCACTACTACTGTTTGGAGGTCTGTACACAACTCCCACTAACGTTTTTTGCCCTTTGGTGTTCTGCAGCTCTACCCATATAGATTCCACATCATCCAAGCTAATGTCCTTCCGAACTATTGCCTTAACTTGCTCCTTAACCAGCAATGCTACCCCACCTCCTTTTCCTTTTATTCTATCTTTCCTGAATGTTGAATACCCCTGGATGTTGAGTTCCCAGCCCTGATCATCCTGGAGCCACGTCTCCGTAATCCCAATCACATTTGTTAACATCTATTTGCACAGTTAATTCATCCACCTTATTGCGGATACTCCTTGCATTAAGACACAAAGCCTTCAGGCTTGTTTTTTTAACACCCTTTGTCCTTTTAGAATTTTGCTGTACAGTGGCCCTTTTTGTTCTTTGCCTTGGGTTTCTCTGCCCTCCACTTTTCCTCATCTCCTTTCTGTCTTTTGCTTTTGCCTCCTTTTTGTTTTCCTCTGTCTCCCTGCATTGGTTCCCATCCCCCTGTCATATTAGTTTAAATCCTCCCCAACAGCACTAGCAAACACTCCCCCTAGGACATTGGTTCCGGTCCTGCCCAGGTGCAGACCGTCCGGTTTGTTCTGGTCCCACCTCCCCCAGAACCAGTTCCAATGCCCCAGGAATTATTTGCTTGTGGTCGACAACGAGCTGCACATTCAGGGAGTGGAATCCCTTTGGTTCCGAAACACCTCTGCATCCTGTAAAAGTGCTCACAGGATGATGTGCATACAGTCTATTGCTCCCTGCATCTTGGGGGAGTTTGCTATTCTCAAGAAACCTCGAGCCCTCTCACTCTGTGCCTCCCTGATCATAGGAAAGTTTATAAAATCCATCCTGTGTGCGTAAAGGGCTTCAGTCACCTGTCGAATGGAGCAATGTGTGCAGTGCTGAGAGATATCGCAAATGTCGCCAGCTGAGGCCTGAAAGGAGCCCGATGCGTAGAAGGAAAGTGCCGCAGTAACCTTAACCTCAATGGGCAGTGTGGCCCTGGTAGTGCAAATCTCACTTAATTAGCTGGCATATCGCACTGATGACCTCCTTTCAGAATCGCAGCCTTCTAACGCACGAGTTATTGGACAAGTCCAGGTATGATCGCTTATCTCTGTAAATGCATTGGGTGTAATGTCACCTCTTCCTCAGCAGTCTGCCACCTCTTTGATTGGGCACATAATGCTCTTCAATATACCTTCTCCCATCTCTATTCTGCAGCATGTGATTAGTCATCAATACTGGTTGAGAAATTACAGGCCACATCACAATAAATCATTATAAATACCCTTAATTTGTCCTCAACAAATACAAATGTGATTAGATGATTGGCAAGAGTCAAAAACGTCCTTAAAATCACTCACAAATTGCTTCTCTTGATGAGCACTTCAAGCAGCCATTTATTAGAGATTATCCGAGTTACAAAATGGTGTCCATAGTGTCGAGTTAACGCCAGGTGATTGCAGCTTTTCTTCAGTGTCTTTTTGGGCCAGCGATCATTTGGGCGAATTATGGGCGAAATGTCAAAAGTAGCGCTCAGCGAACATCTGGGCGGAAGCGGGTGCTAGTTTCCATTATAACCAATATTCTTAACCTTGCGCGAGGATGATGTCATTTTTTGAAAGAAATTAGGCCAGGCGATGCTGTTCATTCCTGTATGGCGAAAGTTGCGCGGCGAGAAATGGGCTATAATCGGGTGTTAGTTTCCATTTTTTATCAAAAATGGATGATAGCCTGAATCTCAGCACTTATATGGGTGCTAAATGGGCAATGATGTGTCGAAAGTCTAGCCCTTAAAACTGTAAAAAAAAACACTCACCAGTTACTCACCAATCAGCTCCTTCCCTTGTACCAACGTCACTTTAGGTTTTATACTCTGACGCACTCTTTCAAATTCTGCCTGTGTTGAGTTGTTCTCAGCTCAGGTCCGCCACCACCGGTCTCAGGCCTCCTCTGCCATGCTAATCACTTCTCCACTGAAAAATACTTGGGGATGAGGGTGGAGTCAGCCAACACAATTGTAGTTTTGGATGTGCTGCCAAGTCAATAAAAAAAGGACGAGCCTAAAGCTCTCATTGGGTCCCCTTGATCACAAGACCTGATTGCTGATTGGTCCACTTGGAGGATAAGACACACCCAGCAGTTTCACTGCAATGTGTAATTAGAACCTCCCTGCCTACGTAATCAATGACTTTGCAAAGTGCAATTCAAGCCATTCTGACTGCCGACTCCAGACAGACCAGAACTCAATTGGAATAGACACGGCTTGCTCGCAAGGATTAAGTCCTTCTCCCACCTCCCCCAAACAAGTTCCTGCGCCTGCCTCCAACCGCCCATGCGCCTGACCTTGCCCCCCCAGCCCAAGTTTCTGACCTTTTCCCTCCAAGTGTTTGACATGCTCCCTCCGCCCAAGTGCTTGATCTTCCCCCCCTCCCCCCCCCCACCGCCAACCTGCCCAAGTTCTTGACCTCCTCCACCCAACCCGAGTTTCAGTCCTTCTCCCCCGCCCGAGTTCCTGATCTTCAACCCCACCGACCCCGACCATGGTTCCTGACCTCCCCCTGTCCAAGTTCCACCCCCCCCATGAATTCATGACCTTCTTCCCTCAACAAGTTCCTGACCTTACACACCCCCCACCACGCACCCCCCCCCCCCCTACCCCACGCCATAAATGGGGCATTGTGTGTGGGCCACAGATTGTTAACAGGTTTATTGGGTATGAAGTGAATAGTGACAGTGTCGTGACTTCTGGATTTTGTCCAGTCCAATTATGTCACTTACCACACAAGCACCGAGCTTTCCAAAAAATCAACCAGGTGTAGGGGGAGGAGAGGGAGAATGTGCTGTGGATGTAAAGAGGATGTAGTTGGAAGAAAGTGATCCATCTTATCATTTGGATCAAGTTCTCGCTTCAACCCCTCCTCCTCTTTAGACCTGGATCACTTTTTACCCCATCCCCACTGTGCTCTCTACCCCCACTGAGTCTCCTCTCCCTCTCCAATCCAATCCCCTCTCCCCGTCCCCTCTTTCTCTGCCTCCCCTTTCTCTGCCCCTTTTTTTCTCTATGCCCCCTCTCTCCCCCACTGTCTCATAAGAACATAACATAAGAAATAGGAGCAGGAGTAGGCCATTTGGTCCCTTGATCCTGCTCTGCCATTGAATGAGATCATCGTCGATCTGAGCCTGACTTCAACTCCACTTCCCTGCCCGGTCCCCATAACACTTGACTCCTTTATCATTTAAAAATCTGTATCTTCACGTTAAATATATTCAATGACCCAACCTCTACAGCTCTCTGCTCTCTCCCCGCAATCTCGCTCTCTCTCCCCCAGTCTCTCCCTCCCTGTTACAGTCTCTCCCTCTCCACCTCTCTCTCCCCAACCACACCGCCCCCTCCCCCCGCCCCCCCCCCACCCTCTCTCTCTGTTCATTCTCTCTCTCTTCACTGCCCCCACTCTCTATCATAAGAACATAAGAACTAGGAGCAAGAGTAGGCCCTTTGGCCCCTCGAGCCTGCTCCACCATTCAATGAGATCATGGCTGATCTTCTACCTCAACTCCACTTTCCTACACTATCCCCATATATCTTGGTTCCCTTAATATCGAAAAATCTATCGATCACTGTCTTGAATATACCCAACGACTGAGCTTCCACAGCCCTCTGAGTAGAGAATTCCAAAGATTCACCACCATCTGAGTGAAGAAATTTCTCCTCATCTCAGTCCTAGATGGCCGACACCTTATTCTGAGACTGTGACCCCTGGTTCTAGACTCCCTAGCCAGGGGAAACATCCTCCCTGCATCTATGCTGACAAGCCCTGTAAGAATTTTGTTTGTTTCAAAGAGATCATCTCTCATTCTTCTAAACGCTAGAGAATATAGGCCTAGTCTACTCAAACTCTTCTCATAAGACATTCCCCCATCCCAGGACTAGTCTGGTGAACCTTTGTTGCACTCCCTCTCTGGCATGTATATCCTTCCTTTGGTAAGGAGACCAAAACTGTACACAATACTCCAGGTGTGGTCTCACCAGGGCCCTATATAATAAAAACATTACAAGGACACTCTCAAAGCCTCCCTGATAAAGTGCGTCATCCCCACTGACACCTGGGAGTCCCTGGCCGAAGATAGCCCTAAGTGGAGGAAGTGCATCCGGGAGGGCACTGAGCTCCTTGAGTCTCGTCGTAGAGATGCAGAAATCAAGCGCAGGCAGCAGAAGGAGCGTGCGGCAAACCAG
This sequence comes from Pristiophorus japonicus, assembly GCF_044704955.1. Classification (NCBI taxonomy): domain Eukaryota; kingdom Metazoa; phylum Chordata; class Chondrichthyes; family Pristiophoridae; genus Pristiophorus; species Pristiophorus japonicus. Next base: position 128,178,534 of record NC_091981.1, on the reverse strand, counting down.
ATTCCCCGCCCACCCTTTCCTTCAACCACTCTGTCCCACCTGTGACAGAGACTGTTGTTCTTGTATTGGACTGTACAGCCACCTAAGAACTCATGCTAAGAGTAGAAGCAAGTCTTCCTCGATTCCGAGGGACTGCCTATGATGATGATGATATAATTGCAGTAAGATGTCTTTACTCTTATACACAAATCCTCTTGTAATAAAGGCCAACATACCATTTGCTTTCTTAATTTCTTGCTGTATCTGCACGTTAACTTTCAGTGGTTCATGTACAAGGACACCTAAGTTCTCCGAATACCAACATTTCCCAATCTCTCACCATTTAAAAAGTACGCTGCTTTTCTATTTTTCGTACCAAAGTGGATAACTTCATATTTCTCCATGTTATATTTCATTTGCCATGTTCTTGCCCATTCACTTAGCCTGTCTATATCCCCTTGAAGCCTCTTTGCATCCTCCTCACAACTTACATTCTCAACCAGCTTTGTATCATCAGCAAATTTGGATACATTACATTTGGTCCCCTCATCCAAATCATTGATATAGATTGTGAATAGCTGGGATCCTTGTGGTACCCCAATAGTTACAACTTGCCAAATCGAAAATTACCCGTTTATTCCAATTCTTTGTTTTCTGTCCATTAACCAATCCTCAATCTGTGAAAGAAAGAAAGACTTCGATTTATTTTGTTTAATAACCACTTGTGTGGCAGCTTATCGAATGCCTTCTGAAAATCCAAATATACCACATCCACTCATTCCCCCTTATCTATTCTGCTAGTTACAACCTCAAAAAACTCTAACCGATTTGGCAAATATGAATTCCCTTTCATAAATATGTGTTGCCAATCTCTGCCCAATCTTATTATTCTTTCTAAGTGCCCTGTTACAATGTCCTTAAAAATAGATTTTTGCATTTTCTCTATTACTGATGTCAGGCTAACTAGTCAGTACTTCCTCGTTTTCTCTCTCCCTCCTTTCTTAAATAGTGGGGTTACATTTGCTATCTTCCAATCTGCAGGAACTGCTCTAGAATCTATGGAATTTTGGAAGATGACAACTAATGCATCCACTATTTCTATAGTCACCACTTTCAAAATCCTAGGATGTAGGCCATCAGGTCTAGGGGATTTATCGGCTTTCTGTCCCATTAATTTCTCCAGTAATATTTTTTTATTATTACTAATTTCTTTCAGTTCCTCATATCGCTAGACCTTTGGTTCTCCACTATTTCCAGCAAGTTTTTTGCACCTTCTTTTGTGAAGACGGACACAAAGTATTTCTTTAATTTCTATGCCATTTCCTTATTCCCCATTATAATTTCTCCTGTCTCAGCCTGTAAGGGAACCACATTTACGTTCACTAATCTTTTCCTTTTTACATACCTGTAGAAGCTTTTACAGTCTGTTTATATGTCTCTCGTTAGTTTATTCTCATATTCTATTTTCCCTTTCTTTATCAATTTCTTGGTCCTCCTTTGCTGAATTCTAAAATCCTCCCAATCCTCAGGCTTATCACTCTTTTTGGCAACATTATAAGTATCTTCCTTTGATCTAATACTATTTTTAACTTCTCTTGTTAGCCACGGTTGGACCACTTTTCCTGTGGGGTTTTTATGCCTTAAAGGAATGTATGTTTGTTGTAAATTATGTATTAATTCTTTAAAGGGACTAACTATTTGTACTGCACTTTTTTTGACAGACAGCCGTCTGTCTAGTCCCACCCCCCTGCCCGTAATGCACTTTTTTTGACCGACAGGCGACAAGCCCCGCCCCTGTATCATTTCATGTGCCTGGTGCCGAGGCTCCAACTCTCTCTACCCCGGCCGACCGGCCTGGGCCCGGAAATGGGACCCTGCGATCAGTCCGACCACGTTGTTGCTCCACGGATTCTTAGAGCGAGCTGCTGCTCCTCTGACCAACCGCCGACCGGGCCTTCTGCTGAGCTGCGAGCGCCGAGCCTCCGACTGGGCCCCGAGCCGCGAGTCCCGAGTGGTGGCAGGGGGAGAGCAGTTGTGGCGGCGGCGGCGGTGGGGGATGGGAGGAGCAGGAGGGGGAAAGAGAGAGCCTGGGATGGGGTGGGGAAGAGAGAGAGAGAGGCTGGGGGGTTGGAAGGAGAAGAGAAAGAGCCTGGGGGGGGGGGGGGAGAGGGAGAGAGAGGCTGGGGGTGGGGAGAGAGAGGCTGGGGGGGAGAGAGAAACAGCGGGGAGAGACAGACAGACACGGTGGGGATGGGGGATCGGAGGGGAGAGAGGGAATTCAGGGAAGACGGATCACATTCTTCCAACCCCCTACAAAGGACTTCGTTGGAGTGGATGATATCCAGAAGTCACGACACTGTCACTACTCACTTCATACCCAATAAACCTGTTAACAATCCATACACAATGCCCCATCTATGGTGGAGGGGAGGGGCAAGAATGCACTTGCGCTGGGGTAAGGCACTTAGGCTGGGGGAGGGATGTACTTGGACTGGGGTAAGGCACTTAGGCTGGGGGAGGGATGTACTTGGACTAGGGTGGGGCAATTTGGCTGGGGCAGGCATGTACTTGGACTAGGGTAAGGCACTTCAGCTGGGGGAGGCATGCACTTGGACTAGGGTAAGGCACTTTGGCTGGGGCAGGCATGTACTTGGACTAGGGTAAGGCACTTCAGCTGGGGGAGGCACTTTGGCTGGCCCTTGCTGTCTTCTGGGGAGCTCTGTCCTCTGTCACTTCAGGAAGTCAAAGTGGATCGACTTACAATTTGCAAAGTCAGTGAGATATTGGGATGGGCGGATCCAGTAACACATTCCTGTGAAACTTCAGGGTGGGGCTTATCCTCCAAGGGGACCAATCAGAAACAAAGGGTGGAGCATGGTGCCCATTTTGGCAGTACAAATAAACGCGTCCTTCTTTAAATGCTAGCCATTGCTTGTCTACCGTCATACCTTTTAATGTAGTTTCCCAATCTACCGTAACCAACTTGTCCCTCATACCTATGTAGTTTTCTTTGTTTTGATTTAAGATCTTAGTTTCGGATTCAACTAAATCATTTTCAAACTCAATATAAAATTCTATCATATTATGGTCATTCTTCCCTAAAGGCCTCTTTACTACCACTGATTAATTAACCTTTTCTCATTGCACAATTCTAGAGCTAAAATAACCTGTTCCCTAGTTGTTTCCTCAATATACTGCTCTAGAAACTATCTTGTGTACATTCCATGAATTCATCCTCCACACTATTACTGCAAATTTGGTTTGTACAGTCTATATGTAGATTAAAGTCACCCATGATTACTGTATTATTCTTATTACATGTGTTTGTAATTTCCTGATTTATACTCTGCCCTACATTACAACTACTGTTTGGGGTCCCATATATTTGCCCCTTGCTGTTTCTTAGCTCCACCCAAACTGATTGTGCTTCTTGATTTTCGGAGCTAAGATCCTTTCTCTCAACTGTCTTTATTCCATCCTTTATTATCAGGGATACCCCTCCTCCTTTTCCATTTTGCCTATCTCTTCTAAAAGTTAAATATCCTGGAATATTTAGTTCCCAACCTTGGCCACTTTTCAATCATATCTCTGTCATGGCTATTAGATCAAACCTATTCTATTTCTAATTAATCTCTCTCCACCCACCCCCCCAACTCTCTCCCCACCCGCCCTCCACCACACACCCCCCCCCAACTCTCTACCCACCCATCCCCCCCCAATTCTCTCCTCACCTGCCCTCCCCCACACACTCTCCTCACCTGCCCTCCCCCACACCCCCCCCCCCCACGCCCCAGTCTGTCTCTCTCTACCCCCATTTCTTTCTCTCCCCTATTCTCTCCCTTCCCCCTCTCCCCCCCCCTTCCCCCACACTCTCTTCCACCTCCGATTTCCTCTCTCTCTCTTAGAAGGCCGTGGAAATGTTCATGTAGATATTCACAATGATATTCTAGGCAAAATTCCTGGAGGTTCTTCTAGGCATTGATTTTTGATAGATAACCAAAAGCCACAGTAGCAGGCTCCGACTTGAGCTCCAAGCTCGGCAACATGGTGCGGCTTCCTCATATATCGTACTGATTCGATGTGAGTGTACTCGACTCCATCCCACAGCATGCTACGCGCCACCATCTCCATACTGCCCCAAACTTGCATGAGGTTGAAGCGGCCATTCGACAGCTGAAGAACAACAAAGCCTCAGGAGCAAATGGAATACCCGCCAAAGCACTAAAACATGGTGGAGAAGCACTTTTGGCATGAATACGAGATAATTTCTCTTATTTGGAAGGAGGAGAGCATGCCAGGGGATCTCAGAGATGGAGTAATCGTGACCATCTTCAAGAAAGGGGACATGTCCGATTGCAGTAACTACAGAGGAATTTCCCTGCTGTCTACCACAGGGAAAATTATCGCAAGAATCCTCCTTAACCGCCTTCCCCCTGTGGCAGAAGAGCCAGTGTCGCAATGCGGATTCTGCCCACTAAGGGGCACAATGGACATGATCATCACCGCGTGACAAATTCAAGAAAAATGTAGGGAACAACATTAACCTCTGTACATGCCTTCTTTGACCTGACAAAGACTTTTGACACTGTCAACTGTGAGGGATTATGGAGCGTACTCTTCAAATTCGTCTGTCCTCAAAAATTTGTCATCATCCTCCGCTAGCTTCATGGTGACGTGATCCTGACCAATGGATCCACCTCAGATGCAATTCATGTATGAACCGGGGTAAAGCAAGGCTGTACCATTGCACCAACGCTCTTCTCAATCTTCCTTGCTGCAATACCACATCTCACCATCAGCAAGCTTCCTGCTGGAGTGGAGATAATCTATAGAACAAATGGGAAACTGTTCAACCTCCATCGCCTCCTGTGAGGAGGATGCTAAGAGGCTGCAGAGTGACTTGGACAGATTAGGTGAGTGTGAAAATACATGGCAGATGCAGTATAATGTGGATAAATGTAAGGTTATCCATTTTAGGGGCAAAAACACGAAGGCAGAATATTATCTGAATGGCGGCAAAGAAAAAGGGGAGGTGCAACGAGACCTGGGTGTCATGGTTCATCAGTTACTGAAAGTGGGCATGCAGGTACAGCAGGTGGTAAAGAAGGCAAATGGTATGTTGGCCTTCATAGCTAGGGAATTTGAATATAGGAGCAGGGAGATCTTACTGCAGTTGTACAGGGCCTTAGTGAGGCCTCATCTGGAATAGTGTGTCCAGTTTTGGTCTCCTAGTCTGAGGAAGGACATTCTTGCTATTGAGGGAGTGCAGCGAAGGTTCACCAGACTGATTCCAGGGATGGCTGGGCTGTCATATGAGGAGAGACTGGATCAACTGGGCCTTCATTCACTGGCGTTTAGAAGGATGAGAGGGGATCTCCTAGAAACATATAAGATTCTGACGGGACTGGACAGCTTAGATGCGGGAAGAATGTTTTCGATGTTGGGGAAGTCCAGAACCAGGGAACATAGTCTAAGGATAAGGGGTAGGCCATTTAGGACTGAGATGAGGAGAAACTTCTTCACTCAGAGAGTTGTTGTCCTGTGGAATTCCCTGCCCCAGAGAGTTGTTGATGCCAGTTCATTGGATATATTGAAGAGTGAGTTAGATATGGCCCTTACGGTTAAGGGGATCAAGGGGTATGGAGAGAAAGCAGGAAAGGGGTACTGAAGGAATGATCAGCCATGATCTTATTGAATGATGGTGCAGGCTCGAAGGGCCGAATGGCCTACTCCTGCACCTATTTTCTATGTTTCAGACTAGATCCAAGGTCATGCCATCCTCTGTCATCGAATTACAATATGCAGATGGCGACTGCGCTCACTCAGGTAAGAACTCCAAACCATCGTCAACACACTCACCGTAGCATATGAGAGCAATGGCCTTACACTAAACATCCGTAAAACAAAGGTGCTCTATCAACCTGCCCCCGCCACACAGCACTGCCCCCCCGGTGATCAAAATCCATGACAAGGCCTTGGACAAAGTGAACCATTTTCCATACCTCGGGAGCCAACTGTCAACAAGGGCAGACATCGATGACGAGGTCTAACACCGCCTTCATTGTGCCAGTGCAGCCTTTGGTCACCTAAGGAAGAGAGTGTTTGAAGACCAGAACCTTAAAACTGGCACAAAGCTCATGGTCTACAGAGCAGTAGTGATATCTACCCTCATATATGCTTTTGAGACATGGACTATATAAAGCAGGTACATCAAGGCACTGGAAAAGTACCACCAACGCTGCCTCCGAAAAACCCTGCAAATGCATTGACAGGATAGGCACACCAACATCAGTGTTCTCGCCCAGGCCAACATCCTCAGCATCGAAGCATTGACAATGCTCGATCAGCTCCGATGGACAGGCCACATCAACTGTATGCCCGAGACGAGACTCCTAAAGCAAGCGCTCTACTCGGAGCTCCGATACGGCAAATAAGCCCCAGGTAGGCAGAGAAAACGTTTGAAGGACACCCTCAAGGCCTTCTTGAAGAACTTCAACATCCCCACCGCCATCTGGGAATCCCTGGCACAAGATCGCTCAAACAGGAAGAGAATAATCCGGGAAGGCGCCGAACACCTCGAGTCTCTTCACCAGGAGCAAGCGGAGACCAAGCGCAAACGCCGGAAGGAGCGCATGACAACCCAAGCACCTTAACAAATCTGCACTTCAACCAACATCCTTTCAACCACCATGTGTCCAACCTGCGACAGAGACTGTAGTTCCCGCATCTGACTTATCAGTCATCTGAGAACTAATTTTTAATGGGGAAGCATGTCATCCTCGACTCAGAGGGACTGCCTATGATGATGATATCGTACTGAGCGTGTGCGACAGGATCATGCACAAAAAGGGCCGAAGTCCACGGCTCGCATGTGCAGAAGGACACAAAAGTGTTCATGCACATAATCACGCCGATAAAAAAATTGCTTTGATAAAGTTCAAATTGTAACTTTGTAACTCTCCAAAGCTGCTTTTAGCTTTTTTAAAAATCTGTGCATTTTAACATTGTAAATTAGTCAAAATAAATCCATACTTCACCATAAAATATATAAAACTCAAACATTTTTATGAAAACACAAACATTTTCCTTAAATCTCCTGCACTCTGGGGGCACAATCTTAAATTGAAATTAATGTACTTTTAACAACAATTTGTATTTATATAGCATATTTAATGTAGTAAAATATCCCAAGGCACTTAACAGCCACATCCATGCTCTCATACCAACTCCAGGTGCCTTAATCACACACAATCACTCATTTGTTCTCATCCACCTTAAAATACTGATTCCTTGTTATGGTATGGTTTGATTAACTCAAAAGTGCCAAATGTTATGTGATAATCTCAAATCGCGAGCTGGAGATTGTTCACATAATTTGAATAACCAGTTTTCTAAAGCGGCCACCAGTAGGGAAGCAGTATTCATAATTTGATTATTTGGTCAGACATTCTGTAAACTTCTGGTATCAGACCCGAAAAATGAAGGACTCAAATATTGTAAAAATAACACATTTGTATACATATAGGGAGAAGTAATTTAACAAATGTGAGCCAACAAATGCTCATAGGAGTAATATAAACATTTTGATTTTTTTTCTAATATCAATGGCAGAGACAACAGAGGGTTAAACAGCTTTTAATTCCTCGAATTCAAATTTCCTCTAAGGTTCCCCCCGCCCTAGCCCTGAACTCACATCTTTCTCCAGTTTGTCTCCGATCTCCCCTCATGACCCTTCCGCGCTCATCTTGTCCTGGAGACCTACTTCCTGCTCCCTCGACCATATTCCCACTAAACTGCTGATCACCCATTAAGGAGTAGGGTCAGCTTGATGCAGAAACTCGCAGGATCCACACGGGGAGCAGACGCTCAAACCCTCCGTACGGCAGCATGGTGTACTCTACAGCGAAGCACTGCTCTCCGGAATGGCTATCAAGTCCGCATGTCAAATCCGTTGATGTCCAGCTGAATTCTACTATGAGAATTATCATCAGTATGCTTTTATCAACACCAACACCTTGGCTGCCGTGCTTGCAAACATCGCACCACCACATTTACCCCTACCCCACGAATATGCAGTCTCCAGAATATACAACTACACCAGCAAAGACATGCCCGGTCCAAGCCGACTGGATCAATTCCTATGGATTGGAGGGTAACTAATGTAACCCCACTTTTTAAAAAAGGAGGGAGAGAAAACCGGGAATTATAGACCGGTTAGCCTGACATCGGTAGTGGAGAAAATGTTGGAATCAATTATTAAAGACGTAATAGCAGCACATTTGGAAAGCAGCGACAGGATCGGTCCAAGTCAACGTGGATTTATGAGAGGGAAATCATGTTTGACAAATCTTCGAGAATTTTTTGAGGATGTAAGTAGTAGAGTGGACAAGGGAGAACCAGTGGATGTGGTGTATTTGGACTTTCAAAAGGCTTTTGACAAGAGATTAGTGTGCAAAATTAAAGCACATGGTATTGGGGGTAATGTATTGATGTGGATAGAGAACTGGTTGGCAGACAGGAAGCAAAGAGTAGGAATAAACAGGTCCTTTTCAGAATGGCAGGCAGTGACTAGTGGGTTACCACAAGGTTCAGTGCTGGGACTCCAGCTATTTACAATATACATTAATGATTTAGATGAAAGAATTGAATGTAATATCTCCAAGTTTGCAGATGACACTAAGCTGGGTGGCAGTGTGAGCTGTGAGGAGATGCTAAGAGGCTGCAGGGTGACTTGGACAGGTTAGGTGAGTGGGCAAATGCATGGCAGATGCAGTATAATGTAGATAAATGTGAGGTTATCCACTTTGGTGGCAAAAACAAGGAGGCAAAATATTATCCGAATGGTGACAGATTAGGAAAAGGGGAGATGCAACAAGACCTGGGTGTCATGGTACATTAGTCATTGAAAGTTGGCATGCAGGTACAGTAGGCAGTGAAGAAGGCAAATGGCATGTTGGCCTTCATAGTGAGAGGATTTGAGTATAGGAGCAGGGAGGTCTTACTGCAGTTGTACAGGGCCTTGGTGAGACCACACCTTAAATATTGTGTTCAGTTTTGGTCTCCTAATCTGAGGAAGGACATTTTTGCTATTGAGGGAGTGCAGCGAAGGTTCACCAGACTGATTCCCGGGATGGCAGGACTGACATATGAAGAAAGACTGGATCGACTAGGCTTATATTCACTGGAATTCAGAAGAATGAGAGGGGATCTCAGAGAAACATATACAATTCTGATGGGATTGGACAGGTTAGATGCAGGAAGAATGTTCCCGATGTTGTGGAAGTCCAGAACCAGGGATCACAGTCAAAGGATAAGGGGTAAGCCATTTAGGACCGAGATGAGGAGAAACTTCTTCACTTAGAGAATTGTGAACCTGTGGAATTCTCTAGCATAGAAAGTTATTGAGGCCAGTTCGTTAGATATATTCAAAAGGGCGATAGATGTGGCCCTTATGGCTAAAGGGATCAAGGGATATGGAAAGAAAGCAGGAAAGGGGTACTGAACTTGCACGATCAGCCATGATCACATTGAATGGTGGTGTAGGCTCGAAGGGCCGAATGGCCTACGCCTGCACCTATTTTCTATGTTTCTATGACTTGCACAATCGAACACCAACCCTTAACAAATCTAGAAGGCCATTTTGG